>NC_081352.1:2336569-2372891 GCF_029784015.1 Lycium ferocissimum
TTCATTATGTAATTATAATCCGGTCGAGGGCCCAAGGTAAGTACGAGTGTTACGATAGTCTGAGGGTTCGCTCGGCCCTAGATAAGGGTCGGGTGCCCATCACACCCTATTGGAAATTGGGGTGTGACAATATGCCCCGACTATGGTGGCCGATATGAGAGATCGGGTACATAGATTTGTGAGTGGCTTAGGGCCACATTTGTTCAAGGATTGTTTGACGGCTTCATTGCAAGATGGGATGGACATTTCCCGTGTTCAAGCCCTACCCGAGTCTAGATGACAACAACATCCGCAAAGCGGGTGATCGTGATATTGATAGAGGGCAAAGCAAGAGGGCCGCATCTACGGGCGCGAGGGCGCCGATTACGGGGGATCCAAGGACATATTCTGGCACTCGTGTCCGTTTGCGTGACTAGTGCACCTCACGTTATGGGTGGAGATTTGATCATTCCTTCCGTTCGCATGCGGTCGCAGTTCGAGGCCCTGTGTTCGCGGTTGGGGGAGATTATAGCCGGAGGGAGACCTCCAAAGATCGCGATGCGACCGGTGTGGCGGTATTACATTAGGACGAGTGTCGCCGGGGTTTGGATGCTTGCTATGCTTGTGGCCGTGTAGGCACGTGACGAGAGATTTCCGTCTATGAGCGGTAGGTTGAGGTCCACCCACAGATCGGCGGTCGGGTTCATCTTCGGTGTGCCCGTGGGGACGGACTCCCCCAGTATTCCAAAGAAAGCCGAGGTAAAGGGCGGGGAGCATCGTACCAGTGCCGTTCACCCCCGCGTGTATGCTTTAGCCTGGGACGACGAGATCTCGAGTCCTCCCCAGATGTGGTTACAGGTACATTATCAGTATTTTCCCATGATGTTTATGCATTGGTAGATTCGGGTTCTACCTTATCCTATATTACTGTATATGTTGCTAATCGTATTGGGGTGAAACCTGAGCTAATCAATCCTTTTGAGGTATCTACTCCGATTGGTGATCCCGTGATAGCTAGACAAGTATACAAAGATTGTATGATTGTGATATGTAACCGCAAGACTAAAGCCAATTTAGTGGAGCTAGAAATGTTAGATTTCGATATAATTATGGGTATGGATTGGCTGGCCTCATGCTATTCTAATGTTGATTGCCGAATGAAATTGGTTCGATTTCAATTTCCGGGAGAGCCCGTACTTGAATGGAGGGGTAATACAAAGATCTCCAAGAGGTAGGTTTATTTCCTACCTTAAGGCAAGAAAGATGATAGCTAAGGGATATATTTATCATTTAGTCCGAGTTCATGACACCAAAGCGAAGTCGCCAACTTTCCAATCCGTTCCGGTAGTGAATGAATTTCCGGATGTATTTCTAGATGAACTTCCAGGCCTTCCTCCAGAAAGAGAAATTGATTTCGCTATTGATTTGTTGCCGGATACCAAGCCTATTTCTATTCCTCCTTACCGAATGGCTCCGACAGAATTAAAAGAGCTAAAGGAACAGTTGAAAGATTTGCTCGAGAAGGGGTTTATTAGAGCAGTTCATCACCGTGGGGAGCACCTATCCTATTTGTAAGAAAGAAATATGGTTCTCTACGAATGTGCATCGATTATAGACAGCTGAATAAGGTGACAATAAAGAACAAATATCCTCTTTCAAGAATTGATGATTTATTGATCAGTTACAGGGCGCCAAGTGGTTTTCCAAAATAGACTTGAGGTCGGGTTATCATCAAGTGAGAGTCGAGGAAGAAAGATATTCCCAAGATGCCTTTCGTAACGAGATATGGCCGTTATGAATTTCGGGTGATGTCATTTGGGCTAACTAATGCCCCGACAGTGTTCATGAATTTAATGAATAGTATGTTCAGGCCTCTCTTGGATCTATTCGTACTAGTATTCATCGATGATATCCTGGTGTACTCTCGCACAGAATTAGAACATACCGATCACTTACGTATTGTTCTTGGAATTCTTCGAACTCGAGAATTGTATGCTAAATTTTCAAAGTGCGAGTTTTTGCTAAATTCTGTGACATTCTCGGGTCATGTGATTTCGTATGATGGCATTCGAGTTGACACTCGTAAAATTGGAGCCGTGAAGACTTGGCAAAGGCTCACGATGTGTCGCGTGTTCGTAGTTTTACGGGATTCGCGTGCTATTATAAAAGGTTCGTAGAGGGCTTTTCATCTATTTCGCCCCCATTGACGAAATTAACCCGGAAAGTCGGCCAAATTTCAATGGAATGATGCTTGCGAGCGTAGTTTCCAAGAGTTGAAGGACGTATTGACCTCGGCTCCGGCCTTGACACTCCCGTAGGGGCCGATGCGCTATGTTGTGTATTGTGATGCTTCTGGTGTTGGGTTAGGGCGTGTATTGATGTAGCATGGTAAAGTCATCGCTTATGCTTCGAGACAGCTGCGGAAACATGAAAAGAACTACGCAACTCATGATCTCGAATTGGCTGCAGTGATTCATGCATTAAAAATGTGGAGACATTATTTGTATGGTGTGCACGTTGATATCTATACTAATCACAAGAGTCTCCAATACATTTTCAAATAGAAGGAGTTAAATTTGCGACAGCGGCGGTGGTTAGAATTATTGAAGGATTATGATGTGAATATTTTATACCACCCCGGGAAAGCAAATGTGGTAGCTGATACGCTTAGCCGCCGATCAATGGGCAGTCTATGTGAAGTTCCTTCGGAGAAGAAAGAATTGATTCATGAGCTCCACCAATTAGCTAATCTGGGAGTATGTTTAATTGATTCAAAGTGCAGAGTTAGTGTTAGTGATCCCACGAAGTTTCGTCCGAACATGGAAGTAAAGAGCGGCAATATGAAGACCCTCAACTGAACCATTATAGAGATACATTTCATGCAAAAGAGGAGTCCCCATTTGAAACTTCTATGGATGGGATTCTTAGATACCGAGGCAGGCTATGTGTGCCAAATGTTGCAGAATTGCATCATCGGATTCTAGAAGAAGCTCATTATTCTCGGTATTCAATTAATCCAGGAATGAAAAAGATGTATCATGATCTCAAGATGATATATTGGTGGGATGGCATGAAAAGAGACATAGCAGAATTTGTAGCTCAATGTCCAAACTGCCAGCAAGTAAAAATTGAACATCAAAAGCCGTAGAGGATTATTGCAAGCGATGGAAATTCCTACCTGGAAATGGAAAGTGATCAATATGGATTTTATTGTGGGGTTACCCCGTTACCGAGGCAAGTATGATTCTATATGGGTGATTGTGGATAAACTGACGAAAGCAGCTCATTTTCTTCTTGTCAGAACTACCTACTCAGCGGAAGATTATGCGAGGATGTATATCAAGGAAATTGTGAGACTTCATGGAGTTTCGATATCCATTATCACAGATAGAGGAGCTCAATTTACAGCCAAGTTCTAAAAATCCTTCCAAGAAGGTTTGGGTACTCAAGTGAGGCTCAGCACGGCATTTCATCCGCAAACTGATGGACAAGCCAAACGTACCATTCAGACCTTTGAAGATATGCCACGAGCATGTGTACTAGATTTTGGTGATAGTTGGGATCACTTATCCCTTATCGAGTTTGCATATAACAATAGCTACCATTCCAGTATCCAAATGGCTCCGTACGAAGCTTTATATGGAAGGAAGTGCAGGTCCCCAATTGGATGGTTTGAAATCGGAGAAGTACAATTAATAGGCCCTGAGTTGATCCAACAAGCAGTGGAAAAATTCAAGGTGATCCGAGATCGATTGTTGACAGCCCAAAGTCGCCAAAAATATTATGCGGACAACCGCCGGCGAGATCTAGAATTTCAAGTTGACGATTGGGTATTTTTGAAGGTGTAATGAAAGGTGTGATGAGATTTGGCAAGAAAGGGAAATTAAGTCCTCGATACATTGGACCCTATAAGATTATCCGCAAGGTGGGTCAAGTAGCTTATAAATTGGACTTACCTTCAGAACTTGAATCAATCCATTCAGTTTTCCACGTCTCGATGCTCCGCAAGTGTGTTGGAGGTCCTACGAGGATTGTTCCAATAGATGATGTTCAAGTGATAGAAAAGCTAATTTATGAAGAAGTACCTATTGCCATATTAGACGAAAAAGTACGAAGACTTCGAAACAAGGAAGTGGCCTCGATTAAAGTCTTGTGGCGAAATAACAATCGAGAAGAAATGACTTAGGAGGTGGAAGAGAAGATGAAATCCACATAACCGCACTTATTTCACCTCCGGAAGAGATTTATGATGAGACATCGAGATTATGAGGTATGTATATTTTTCTTTTATGCATATAGGTCGTGTGTGGCCAATTTATTGTCACACCCCAATCTTGATCAGGGTGTGATGGGCACCCGACCCTTACCTAGGGTCGAGCGAACCCTCTGATTCTTAATCCATGCGTAAGATTTTTTTTTCTAAGTCAAATACATCTGATAAGGCTCACTAAAGTATTCTTTCTGTTGCTTTCCAAGCAAATTGAATTTATAACTGTATAAAACTTATATCATAGTACAAGCTGACACATTAGCCTACGAAGCCACCGACGACTAACTCAACTGTACCCACGACCGTCCGCAAAGTCTCTAACCGTAATAAGAAATCGGCACGTGCTACCGACTCGGCTACACTCCGTGCCAAATGGAGCTTGCCAACTTCGCGAGAACATCTTCTATATTAACTTCAATCCGTCTGGGTGTACCTGCGCGGCATGAAACGTTGCCCCGAAGAAGAGGGGTCGCACGAATAATGTATCGAGTATGTAAGACATGAACGTAGTAACAACATAGTAAGAGCCGTAGGGCATATCATGAAAAGAGAGTATTCTCGTACATACGAGACATATCAGCGGGAAGTCGTATCCGTACATATGGAACATATCACGCGTAAACCGTAACCGTGCGCAGTAATGACCGTATGGAAACATAGACCGTATCATAAGATAAAGGAGTAACCTGTACATGTGAGTGCCACTTAGGGCGGAGGCCATGCATGCCTAGCTTTTCCTTTTTCTTTTTTGAACACGGTGTTTCTTATTCTTGTACATAGAAAACAGATACTTTTCGGAAAACGGTACTTTTTACTCGCATTTACGTACGCCGAATTCATCGGCTCTCCCACCCCCTCCCCAATGTTGTCCCAAGTGTAACATATTATATATATATATCATACATCACATAAACGTACGCCGCGTACGGCTCTCCCATATCCCGCGTCCGGACATCCCGCGTCCGGGATGGAATCCAGCTGAATCAGGTGGAAACAGTCGCCCTCCCCATTCCCCACATATATATGTATCATATAAACAGCATGCATGGGAGCCCAAGGAAAGTCATGTGTCTATCGGAGTGACGTAAGGTCGGTGACCTCCGATTACATTATGGATTAACCAGGATCGCTTTGTCTCACCTTGAAGGAACGAGTATTTTAAGGCGAGACTATCAACGGACAGAGACATCATTAAAGAAAAACATGGAATGAGATCATGGACATCATATGCGTTTATTTGTAGACTTTGAAATCTTTAGAAAATAATACCATAGCTATAGGGTAGAATCGAAGATCAAGGACTAGTTTATCACTTTCATACTCGCATTGGATTCTTGACTTAAGGCTCATAGTCATGGAGTCATCCTTGTCATGCTTATCATAGACATGTTCTTTCCTTTACATCATCGTTATCACTTTCATCATGGAAATATTCCCCTTAGAATAGTTATAACATTTGTCGGTGGGTAAACGGAGCACTAAAGAAAATTCGGGAACAATGGGCCCACCTCGGGTCAAATGAGGCGGCGTACACAGTTGACGTATAATACGTTTCATGACATTACCTAGGAGAGTTTTAGGGTAGTCGGGCCTTATTTATGCAAGTTCTAGAGGTCTAGGAGGTTTTTCCCACATTTTGCACAATTTCTATTTCAATTCTACTGAATGAATAGTAACTAATTTCAATCTTGGATTCCGAGAAAAGGAATGGTCCCCGAGGCCCGTATCCAAGCCTACTACATCTAAGACATGCCAAGAAAGGAAAGTGTAGTCTCACATACCTGTTCCGCTTCTTACACCTCTCCAAATTCAAGCTCCAAATCCGTCAAAATCTACAATTTGGTCACATTTGCCAAACATTGATTAGAGCATCTAGAAGTTCAACCTTGACTTCACATTTGTCTACGAAATTTTAGCATTTCCCCTGTAAATGCGCCATCCCCGAGATTCTAACTCGGCCAATTTTAATCAACAACAATCCGGGAATTTAACCCGGCCAAACTATTAATCAACAATTCCAACAATTATTCTAGCAACACTTATAGCATTCAATTTCAACTCACATAACATTCAAAACAATTCAATCAACTTATCATTTCACCCAACACCTTCCAATTTCAACAAGAACGATAACTACTTAATTCTTTCTTCCGAATTCACATACTTCATCAACAATTCCATACGTTTGCATTATCATTTTCATTAATACAAGAAACCATATTGAAATCACATAACGTTCCAAATCAGTCCGCTACACTTACTCCTCCAATTTGGATCATCAAACATGCATTTCATGCCATAGAATTCATAACAACGACAATCAAAATACTAAATAACATTGTTCCATTTCTTACATACCAAACAGCCCCTACACACGGTTTATCAACAACATACATATTTTCAAAATTCTCTCCCATTTCTTCATACAACAATACGTCCAAACATCCATGAGACACAATCCAATCATACTAAGTAAATTAGTTTTTCTCTCCTACACAATCTAGTATATACACGGCCACATACAACAACACCATAATTCCATGACTTCCATTCATTTCCACACTTCACAACATACATAAACCATGCATGACATATGAAAGACAAGATTAGACCTTACCTTCTCTTCCACTCCCTTTTGCGGCTAAGGTTGTTCTTGCCAAGCAAATGGTTTCTTTCTTCCAACAACTACTCCACATGATAGAGGACCTTCCATTTAGACACAAACTAGAAGAAAAATAATTTTTCCATGAACACAAGGAGAGGCACCACTCTCGGCCAGCCCTTGGCCGAGAGACTCTCTCTCTCTTTTCCTTCCTTTCTCTTGAATTCTCTAGAATGAAAATGATGAGTGCCTTGTATTGTTATTACTCATATATATATATATATATATATATATATATATATATATATATATATATATATATATATATATATATATATATATATATATATATATTGCATAGCACATGGCCGGTCATGTGCATATATTTTCCCTCAAATTTTTTTCAAATTTTCTAGATTTTTCTTTTTCTTTCCCTCCAAGTTTCTTCAAACTTCTTGAAATTTCCAAGTGGAAAAGATGAAAAATTCTCTTTCCTTATCATCCTTTAACAACATGTAATAGCCATCCATGTGGCCATGGCCCACACCCTATATTATATGGCCGGCCACTTATGGCTATTTTCATAAAATGGCCAACTTTCTATAAATAACTTTTGGCCCCAAATTTTCCTTAATGTCTCCTTCCAACATAATTCATAAACGACTTACGTCTTAAAACAAAGTCGAAAATGGTCTTGTCTCTAACTTCCCGCAGTTAGTTCGGAATATCCAAATGTACAAAATACGAGGTGTAACATTTATATTGCTATTGTGTTGTGGCCCTGTGAGGCAATGTTATTATGGGTTGTTGTGACAGGATGGTAGTACCATATTACAGGAGAGACTCTGGCAAAATTTTTATAGAATCCCCAATGACTTAACATTCGAGGACGAATGTTCCTAAGGGGGGAAAATGTTACACCTGGGAAATTTCCCGTTAGCGTGCAGTGAATAGACTAATGAAGGGCATAACGTGTGCAATGTTTTGATAAGAAAGGAATAGCCTTTAATGGTCCTAATTAAGATTTCCAAAGACATTTGAGGTAAGAGAGGAAAGTTGCTAAGGAAAGCGAGTCATAAGTTGTGTGTCGGGCAAGAATTTTGAGTATCAAGTTAATGACGTTCTAATGATGCTTTGGGAAAGAGTTATGACGTCCCTTAGATTGGTATTGAGGTGTTGAACAAGTGTTAAGAAGATTCCATAAGGATCGGAGATCAAACGAAGTGACGAGAACAAGATTAGTGGACTGATGGATTATACGGCTCATTATACGGACCGTATAATTGATCACAGAACCATCACAGTGAAGATCCCTCACTGGTGGGATTATACGGTCAGTTATACGGACCGTATAAATTTATACGGACCGTATAATGGACCGTATAATGGTCACAGAGATGAGTGAATGAAAGGTCCATTTCACGGTCACTTATATGGATCGTATAAGTTTATACGGACCGTATAAGTGTCCGTATAACAGCCCGACGGATCAGATTCTGAGTTATTAAAAAAGAGACCCAAGTTCATTAATTCATTTTATTTTCACTCCACTTCTCTCTAGAATCCTCTAGAACTCTCTCTACTCTTCATCCACAAGAAAACAAAGGAAATCAAAGATTAATATCAAGAATTCAAGTGAATCAAGTGTATGAAATTCATCAAAGTTCATTCAAGCCAATAAATTTCAAAGGAAGTGAATTAGGGTTTTGGGTGCAAAAAGAGCATTCCTGTTATATCCCGTATTTTTAAACGTCGGATTATTTGCTGAGGTGGGGCCCACGCATCGAGATTTTTTTGGAACATCTGAAAAGTCATATGAATCACATATGTAAAGCTAAACACAACTCATGAAGGACCCTTGGACCAAATCAAAGTGGAAGCCCTCCAAACGAATATTTTTAAGAAAGCGTTTTCGGGTGACCTGACTTCGAGGGGCAAAAACGATATTATAAGTTTGGAATTTGGAAAAATACCAAGAAATAGGAGTTGTAGATAATTGAATTAGCTTTCCAACCATAGGTCGTGGGCCAATAGGTGATATCGGAATAAGGAGATATGGACATTTTAAGGCAGAAAGGTCGAGATGAACAGTGAATTCGGCCCAACCCGATTTCAATTCGGGTCGTGCCCATTTTCTTTGCCATTTAATGAAAAATTTCGGCCTTCTCCTTCATTTTCAGACCTCAACAAACCCAGAAATTTCAGAGATAGAGAGAGAGAGGAGAGATAGAGAAAGAAACCAAATTTTGACCTCAATCTAAGCCCCGAATCGCGAAGGTCATGAAGAGAAAAGTGTTGTACGTCGCGTTGCCTTCAATTTGAGCTAAAAATCAGCCAAGAAGGAGAGGGTGGAAGTGGTTGCTGCATACTTAAGGTAAGAATAAGATCCCTTTTTCATTGTTAACAAGTTTATTTAGAGTTTTAACGGATTAGAACGGAGAAAATAGCGTTATAAACTTCTTGTTGTTTTGTTGGGATTTATGGATTAAAGGGCTGTTTTAGGTGGATTAAATGGATGAAGTTAGTTGAGTTATGATGTATAATAATTGTTGATGTTTTTGATTAGTTGTTGTTCTTGAATTTGGGAGAATAAAGTGTATAAAGATATTGTATGCAAAGCATATATCGAGCTGTTTTGTAACCATATTTTGGGGCTGTTTTACATAATTTTCGTAGCTATTTTGTGACAATATTTAGGAGCGTTTAGTATGATATTTGTGGCTGTTTTGCGATGATATTTTGGGGACTCGTTTTTATGGTTGTTATGGACAGTTTTGTGGGCTGGAATATCGGAGGATTGGCTGTAGTTATTGTTGTCATATTATGGATATACGGAAATAAAGAAGTGTATACAAGCATTAGTATCCGAATGTATATTGGGCTGTTTTGGGAGTAGTTTAAGAATGAATTTAATTCTAGTTTGATATGAAATTGTTGGTATTGTTGTTGGTATAGTTGTTGATATTTGAGCCGAGTTAAATCTCGGGGATGTTGTATGTATAGGAGGTGTCGCCCAAATTGTTATAGAACAATATTGGTTAAGCTTGGAAATTGTAAGTCTCATGAATAGTAACCGGTCAATGTGACCATTTGCGATTTTTGGCGAAACGGGATTTGAATTTGGAGAAGCGTAAGGAGCGAATAAGGTATGTAAAGCTTTGCCTATTCTTTTCTTGGCACGTCTTAGGTATGATAGGCTTTGATACGAGCCTTGGGGGCGACCCTACTCCTCGGAATCTACGTTCGAATCTACCTCTTTTCATTCAGTAGAATTGAATTGAATATGTTTTGAATGGTTAGAAAAGTACCTAAATGTCTAGAACTTGTGCGAATAGGACCCGATTACTTTAAAACCCTCATAAGTGATATAATGAAGCAAAACATACGTAAATTATGTATGCCACCTCATTTGACCCGAGGTGGGCCCACCATTCCCGAGTCTTTCTGATTTATTCCGTTTGACTTATTGTGAAGTAGAATTCAAAGGAAACTTTTGGCTACTCTCCTAACTACTATATGGCATTCGTTTGAACTCTTTTGATAAGTCCCATAATGTAGGTTGAAACATGAAAATGATTACAAAAAGCTTATTTTGACATACGCTATTGTGATATCCGAAATGCATACGCTATGATTACTACCCGCTTCGTCATATGGTTTGTCGGTTGAATTGTGTTACCGAGTCTCTCGTAAATGTGCTATATTTTATTTTTGCATATGGTTTTCTCACTACTCGCTCGTGCGGATTTGTTATGACATCTTTCATCGCGTCCCGGCCGGGGCATGTATTCGTGCAATTCCACCGCATTGTTCACCGCGCCCTCACTAGAGGGCGGGGCATGTTATACATATATATATACTTATGATGATGATGTGATGACGGGGAGGTGGCCGGATGGCATATGTCGATTCCTTTCACCGCGTCCCTCACTAGAGGGGCGGGGCACGTTACATATATATGCATGATGATTTTACTTACCGCGTCCCTCACTAGAGGGCCGGGCATGTTATGTATGCACATGTTCATGATGATTTCCTTAAGTATGATACTCGGTCCATTAATGATTTTGAAAAGCATGATTTACGTTCAAGGTAAGTTTTATGAGTTAGCATCGTACTATTCCTCCGTCCTTCTTAATTCCGTATGATTGGCTTTTTTTTGTTTGTGTTTACCGCTTTTACATACTCGGCACATATTTCGCATCGACCCCCCCGTCTTCGGGCTGCGTTTCGTGCGCGCAGTGCGTATATACGTTCGGGTGAGCCGCCTGCTTAGGGTCCCTGTTCAGCTATTTTGAAGAGCTCCCTTGTCCGGAGCCCAGATTTTGGTACAGTCTTTTGTCACGTTCATGTATACTTGATCAGGGTACGGCGGGGCCCTGTCCCGTCATATGTTTGTATGTTCTGTTCCGTTTATAGAGGCCTGTAGACATAAAGTGTGGGTTATGGTTCCGTCTGTACAGTATGTGTATGTGATATATGTCTGGGCGGTTATCTATCGCGGCAGCCTTGCCGGCTCGCCTATGTATATGATTATATGATATGATGGCCGTGTGTGGCCTTTGCTGGTATTTTCTGAGTGCAGGTAAATTTTGGTTAGTAGGAAAACGGAGAGAAACTCTGCCCGGATTTTTCTAAAATATTTGAGTTATTACCTTATTGATTTTCTTGTTAACATATGCGATACTGTGTGTTAGCACGTACGGGTGCCCAGTTCGGGCGCTAGTCGCGACCCACGGGGTTGGGTCGTGACAATTCCACTCAAGACTTATTCTACCATTATCTAAGGTAAGTTTTATGGTATTTCTATGTTGTTTAAGGTCTTGAGAAGTTGAAACACTTGGATTATAGAAGAATGTAGAAAGTGGGTCATAAATGCAAGAATAGTGTCATTGTTGAGTAGTAGTTGCGATGAATCATGAAAAAGGATATGTTGTGATTGCAAGTAGGTTATGAATGATATTTAGAACATGGAATAACCATTGTATGTGAAAGAATGCGATAGTGAACTTTGGTCATGATTATGGAGGAATTAAAGTGAAATTGTGAAATGCGGATAATGCAAATGAATGATGATTATTGTTTATGATATTGTGATTGTTGTTATGAATGTTTGGGAGTTGATATGGAATATGGAGAAAGTAGTATAAACAAATGAAATGCTGCCCAATTTTCTCTAGCTTTAGTAAGCACGTTCTTGTAATTGTTTAGCTAATATCGATACGAATTCCCTTGAAGGTAAGGACGCGAGCATTAAAGGAGCACGAGCAAGCAATAGAATAGTTAAACGACAAAGGTATGTGAGGCTAGTCCTTTCCTTCTAAAGGCATGAATCTTATGACTTGAATTTCCTTCTTCTTCTTGAATCTCCGATCTTCAAGGAAACTAAGAGTCCTTGTTCATGAATAGTCTTATGAGATAAGAGATATATTATGAGTATAATAATGATGATGATAAGCTTAAGTCTAAAGATTCTAGAGTCCATGCTATGAGGTTCCTATAAAGCTAATGATGCCATCTATAATCTATTGATGTTGATCATTATATACACTCACCTTATGCCCATTTCCTTCAAGGTGAGGCAGAATGCTTATGAATGCTCCATAATTTAATCGAGGGTTCACGACCTTCTGTCACCCCGATAAAGTATAGTCGTCCTTGAGTTTCCATGCATGTATTATGATGAGCATATTATGATGAGCATATTATAATGAGCATATGATGATGATATTACACCGCGCCTATATGGCCGGGCAGTCACCGCTAAGGCGGGCAGCGTATACACCATGGCCAGATGGCATGGGCAGACACCACTAGTGGGCGGCATGAGATGATACCCCGGACGCGGGAGGCCTGGACGCAGGCTAATGCTAATGATTATCACACCGTACCTATATGGTCGGGCAGCTTATATATTTATGCATACATGATATGATGATGATTATGAGAGTAAGCCAGCATGCATTATTCCTCTTATGATTCACGATCGATTCTGCATTCCTCCTCGTTGATGCCTCCTCATTTCATTGATATATCATTATTATTGATGCCTTACATACTCGGACAATGTTCGTACCGACGTCCGTTTTCTTTTGATGTCGTGTTCATGCCCAGGTAGACAGGGAGGTGATCCAGACTCGTAGGAGCTATTAGCTGGTTTGAGAGCACTCCATTTTTCGGAGGTGCCATTGATTATTCTTTTGGTATATATGTATATGTATGTTTTGGGCATGACGGGGTCCTGTCCCGTCCATATGTCTAGTACTCTAGTAGAGGCTCGTAGATACACAGTGTGGGTAGTATGATCTCACAGGTCTCTCATATGTATATGCATGTATTTATATATTATTTTGATACCCGAAGGGCTCATGTATATAAAATGAATATGTTTCAAATGAAAGTCATTTTCTATGATTACGAGCATAAAAAGTATGAATGAGTGTAGGATAAGTATAGAATGAGTGGTGCTCCGTGGTTAGCCCCGGGTACCCGTCTTGGCCCTAGTCGGGTCGTGACATTCAAAGCGAAGACTACCGCTACCAACTCAAAATCATGAGTAAGGTAGGTATTCTCATGAGTCTTCTCCTGCCTAGAAGCATATGCAATGACCTTGCCCTCTTGCATCAACACGGTGCCCAAACCAATACGAGATGCATCACAAAATATTCAGAAATCCTTACTGTTACACCCCGTAGTTTTGTATGTTGAGATTCGTTAGGTGTTAGTTATTTTAATTATGGACTCTGGAGTTACCTTCAACGATATATAGGATTATATGTGTCTATCTTATGGCTATGAGAGTTTAAGTTCACATAATAAGCTATTGAAGGATTGGAGGGAAAGTGAATCAAGGAAATTAAGTTTGTTGGAACTTTGGAGAAAATAGGAGGGGCAATTTTGGCCCAAATTTGAGAAATAATATCTTTTAGTGTATGAGGAGTTTTGAAGCAAAGTAAAAGCTTAAATTAAATTTCATAAAGTCTAGTTTCCAATGCAACAAACCGCTGGTCGATAGGACATCGGAGTAGAGAGTTATGAACGTTACAATTTAGGCTACTAGAGCAGGAATTTACCCTGCGCGAACGCGACCAAAGGGCCGCGAACGCGAAGAGTAGCAGGGATTAACCCTTCGCGAACGCGACCCAGGGCCGCGAACGCCGAGGGCAATTTTTAAGTCGGTTTCCACCGACTTCCACACATTATATAAGGGTCAAACCCCCCATTTTAACCACAAATATTTCCCCAAAATCTCAGCAACATATTGGAGAGTGTGTGTGTGTCATAAAAGTGAGGAATTGGAGTGATTTCGAGTGGCGGAGTATTAATCGAGGCTCGCTTAGCGTATTGTTGTGATTATAGCATCGTTTTGCGGTGGATCTTGGTTTGGATTCAAGGTGAATATTGAAGATATTGCGACTCTTAGTGGGAATAAGGTAAGAATCTCTCCTTATTAATATTGAATTAAGATTATTTACGGAGGAAAAGCTATTAACTGATCGTATAATGAATTTGTTTGTTGAGCAATTTGGAATATATTGGTATGGATAATGGTGTTGTTGATGTTGGTACTGTTGTTGTTGTTGTTGGTTGTGGTATTGTGTTTTCGAGCTAGGCATATAAACAGGGAAGATGCTACTCGAATTTCGATAGATTTTAAATGGATTTAAATTGAAGGCTTAAGACGAGCGTTTGATGGTGAGCCTAACAATAGTATGAATGGTTTATATGTAGATTCCAAGACAGGAGGTAGGTTGGAAAGTCGAGAAGCGAGCTTCCAGGTATGTTAAGGTTGTTCCTTTCTTTCATTTTGGCATGATCTATGATAACTACGAACGTGACGATACTCATAATGAATCTATTCCTAGATGTAAGAGCTCATGTCCCTATGTATATGTTGGTGTTGTTCATATTCTGAGTTCCTTGACTTCTTAAGTCCCGAAGGGACATCCATAAGTTGTACGTTTTCATAATGATGTCTAAATCCCAAAGGGGACATTCATAAGGCTTCTTTATTCATATGCATTTCATATTTGATTTTTAAGTCTCGAAGGAGACAAATGAAAAGGGAAAGAAGTTCCCATTTTGGAACTAAGTTGCTCCGAAGGGAGTCTTTTGATGTTTTACAAAGATTATTATGAATTTGCACTGATATATATGTACGACATGACATTATGAGGCATGGGAAGGGCTATGGCGTTATATACGCAAACCACCTGATCAGCTGGTACATGATGATTGAGATGCCCGAAAGGGCTGCCCGATGGGCCCATTATAATATGATGCCCGACGGGGCGAAGTTCGAAGGAGCGAATGGGTAAAGGTGCATATATATGCATGTTTTAAAAAGTACATTATGCTATTATGGTCGAAGGGGCTATTAAAAGTTCATATACACATACATGATTCGTAGTGTTGGTCACAGGTACAGATTGATTCTGCTACTCCTTTATCATTCGAGTAAAGATATTGTCACGACCCAACTGGAGGGCCATGACGGGCACCCGGTGCTAACCCACCCGGGCACCTCTTATCGTACATTCATATTCATATCTAGGTAAGCCACATGGCATCCTAATGATTTCCATACATCAATAGTACTAATCTCATTGGGTAACAACACATTTATATCATCATCAACAACAATGCCCATATCCATATACACAAGCCGACGAGGCTGACAAAATAATGTACAAAATGTGAACCGACAAGGCTACAAGATATCTAACCATACACAACTGTCTTCGAGCCTCTAAGAAGAGTATGTAACATCAAATAGTTGGGACAGGACCCCGCCATGCCTATATGTATGTACACAAAAGAATAATATCAAAAGCTATAGCTCCGGATGAAATGGAGCTCCTCTATGCAATCTCTGGACAAATAATCTATGGATCAAGCTTATCTCCCTGTCCACCTGTGGGCATGACGCAGCGTCCACAAACAAAAAGACGTCACTACGAATAATGTACTGAGTATGTAAAGCATAATCAACGTCATGGTAGAAGCATAAGAAATAGCATAAGATAGAAGAATCAGGAGGTAATCGAACCATTTGTACCTCTAGTGGCCATCATCATATTTGCTTACGTGTCTCCCATAGGGACCTTCCATTTCTAATGCTTACTCATGAATATATATATATATATATATATATAATTGCATTTGTATTCATATCATACCCGACCACGAAGGTTCGGTGTTTCACATACCCGGCCATGACAAGGCTCGGTGATTATGCATACCTGGCCCTACCAAGGCTTAGTGTTATCCGTACCCAACTACAGTGGTGTGCGCGCGATAGGTATCATACCCGGCCATATAAGCTCGGTGTTATATAATAGTCATACATACTTAGACACGTATACATAAGAGCCCATAAGTATCATCAACATCATTACCATGATCGTTTTTGTTACGTCTATCCTTGAAGGATCAACTATCATATAAGGGATGCAATAGAATCATGAAGTATCGAGGATCATGAGCTTTAGTAACTTTAGAGATAGAATCATTTGGAGGACATTATGGAACTCATGAAAGGGTATATAGCAAAGGAACCATGCCTTAATAAATGAAGGGTTAGCCTTACATACCTCGTCTTCTTCTGAACTACTTAACGTTCACCGTTGAAGCTTGAACAATCTACATTTAGAAGGATTCGTACCATGGTTAAGCCTTAATGATACTCTTAAACCCAAACTAAAATAATTCATTTTCTAACGAAAATTGGACAGCATTCCCCTATTTCATCAACTTCCACTATATTATTATACAGCTCCCAAATATCTACAATATCATAATCAAGAAATCACATTGCATTAAGCCTTCAATATTCACTTTTATATTCAACCCATACTAGCAAATTCATACCAACTTTTGCACATTTTTATGCAACGCTTCCTCATCACCATTATCACCTTCCATAATAAGATTGTTGTTACACCTTGAAAAATTTCGCGTTATCAAGACTGTGGACGGCTTAGTAGGAGCTCAGGGGAGAGCAGAGTTACACAAAGATTATGGATGAAGATTATGTTATCTGAGCATGAGAACGTATATATGACATTTGGAGAGTGTATGGAGTAAATCGGTTAACATGATCACTCGATGATAGCCCTCGAAACCATGAGTTAAGGTGGGGCCCAAATGTCGGGATTTTGTAAAAGATATATGAAAAGTGATACAAGTAGTATGTGGAAAGTTTAGCAAGTCCTAAGAAGGACCCATGAGCCAAATATGGACATAAGCCCTCCAAAAGGACGATTTAAGGAAACCTTTCCAGATGATCTGACTTGGAGGGGCATAAACCGCATTATAAGTTTGGAATTTGAAAAAACACCAAGAATAAAAGTTGTATATAATTGAAATAGCTTTCCAACCATAGGTTGTGAGCCCTCACACGATGTTGGAATCAAGAGTTATGGCCATTTTAAGAGCAAGACCCCAAGCTGCCAAATGGTTCCGCGGGCCCCACATGAATAAGTCGGTGGAACCGACCTAGGGGGACTATAAATACCCCATCAGCCCATTTTTTTAAGCATATTAACATTCCAAAGAGTCCTAGAAGCCTCTCAAAACATCTCCCAAATATTATAGTCCGAAAAATCAAGAATTTAACAAGATTACGCCAAACTAGTCCGTGAAAGGTAATTGTTCTTGCTTCTACTTAAACTTGGCGTTGGAGAAAGTTGATGTGGCTGAGTTTTTTCAAGTATAAGGTATGTTATTTATCCCATCTTTTATGTTGAGTTTATTTGAAGGTCTAGCAAGCCTTAAAAATGAAACTAGTTATGGAGAAAGGGTCATAGAGTGTTGTATTGTACTTGTTGTGTTTGTGGGCTGTTTTGAACGTGTTGTGGCCGTGTGGATGGACTGATTTACGCATATAAAAATGGTATCTAACATTGTTGGCGTATTGATGAGATCATACTCCTTGATTGGGATGGAAGAAAGTGCATATTGTTGTTGTATGTTGAAAAACGTCGTGTGGGATGTTTATGGAATTTGTTGGTATGAATAATAGTGTTGTTGATGTTGGTATTGTTGTTGTTGTTGTTGGTTGTTGAATTGAGAATTTGGGCTAGGCATATAAACAGGGGAGATCTTTGCCCGATTTTTCGCAGAATATGGAATAGTTTGATTTGAAACTTGGAGTAAGTATGCGATAAAGAGGCTAACGTTAGTGTCAATCCTCTTAAATGTAGACTTACGAGCTCGGACGAATAAGCGTAGCCAATAAGAGGTGGAACGGTATGTAAAGCTTACCCTTTCTTTCTTTTGGCATATCTTAGATGTAAGTAAGGTATGATACGAGCCTTGGGGTAACTCTATTCCTAAGATCCGAGCATGTCTACGATTCTTATTCACTTCTTGATATTCGCACTCTCAATATAGTCGAGCTATGGTCCTTGTGTCTTTTGTATGATTGGATAGTAAATGTTGCATAAAGAGTTTTGTTCCTAAAGGATTCTATGTCGAATAAGGTCCCTAACTTTCATAGACGGGCTCGGATCGCTTCGATACGTTCATAAAAGATTCTATATCGATTAGCATGTCTATGATCTCTAAGACTCTCTTTAACGTGGTACTAATGGCATTTAGAACGGATTTAACATGACTATCATTTGATACTCGAGCGTTGATTTGTCTTCTTATCTATTGAGTCTTAAAAGTTGATTTATATGCATATGGTTTCTTACTACTCTGCTCGTGCGAACTGTTATTACTTCTTTCACTGCGTGTCGGGCCAAGGCATGTATTCGTGCACAACTCCACTGCATTATTCACCGCGTCCCTCACTAGAGGGCCGGGGCACGTTATATGTATATGTATATGACTATGATGATATGATGATATGGGGGAGGCGGCCAGGATGGCATATGATGACTTCATTCACCGCGTCCCTTACTAGAGGGCCGGAGAACGTTATATGTACATGTATATGATGATTTTATTTACCGAGTCCCTCACTAGAGGGCCGGGACACGTTATACATGCATATGTACATGATGATTATTTAGTTATGTCACTCAGTCCCATAACGGGTTAAGTATGATATTGACATGCATGATTTATGTTTCAAAGGCAAGCCTTACGATTTTCTATACTCCTTATTACAGTATGATCCTGTTTTCTATATTTCATGCTTTACATGCTCAGTACATATTCTCACTGACCCCCTTTCTTCGGGGGGCTGCGTTTTATGCCACACAGGTGTATTCAGATGAGGGGAGGATACTAGTAGAAGATGTTTCAGCTGGATTGGCGAGCTCCATTTCCTTCCGGAGTGCTTCCGAGTCAGAGTATCTATGTTATGGTATCTTGGGTTGTGTTAGAGGCTTTGCAGACAGAGTCACGTATAGAACATGTCAGTCTTGCAAGTGGCTCTATAAGCCGATGTGTCATTATGCATTATGTTACAAGTTTCATATGTATACAGATTTTTCCTTGATTTGAGAAAGACGAAAAACATGTTTTTTTTGAAAGTCTTACATTATGCATTCATTTCATGATTTAAGAGTCCTGTAAGATTATGAGTATCACGAGAATCAGCGTGTTCGCTTGGCCTTAAGTAAGGGTCGAGTGCCCATCATGCCCTATCAAAAGTTGGGGTGTGACAAATTAGTATAATTGGTATTAGAGCAGTTCGTACTAGGGGTTGTCTGCAAAGTCGTGTCCAGTAGAGTCCTGTTTATGGTGTGAAGCGCGCCAAATTTATAAACAGGAGGCTACGGGGCATCTAGGGTGGTTACTCTTCTTTCATATCTAAGATCGTGCGATAGATCCAAGTCATAGGAAATGAAACTCCTTATACTAACCTTTGATTTCAGCAGAAGAATGACATCGACAGAAGAAAGTGACTAGCGATATTGGAAGTTACAAAGCACGCAGGTAAGCAAAGGTATGAAAGATATATGTCGGGTAGGATATTGAAGTACGATTGAAATACAAGTTGAAGATTTAAAAGGAAAGTAAACAAGAAAGTGTAACAGGTGCAGTTTGAGTTGGGCATACAAGGTATGTTCATCATTTTTGTACTGTTGTTGATATTGGGAGCCCTGTGTGGCTGTAATATGATATGATATGATATATATATATACATATGTTTACTTTGTGAGGCATTATTGGTATTTTCTGCGTGCAGGTTTTGAGATAGTAACAATTACAGGGGAAACTCTGCCAAAATTTTCCTGGAAATAAAAAGAGAATGAGATATAGGTTTGTGATATGACCTGAAAGGTCGTACTAATATAATGATAAGATTTGACTAAGTTGCGAGTACGGCTGACCTTGAGAAAGAAGTTAATCGCGGAATTGGAAGTAATAGTATGATCAAGACAAGAGTACAGAGGAAAAGAATTGTGACGGATATGAATGTATTGATAAGACAGCTTGTGAGATATTAAGGATAAAGTGGACCAAAAAGGGTTAAGAAGTGTCATATTATAGGATTGATTACGAATAAGATATAATGTGAATATAATGGGGATTGTTATGGAAATAACTAAAGCCGAGTGAGAAGGTGGCCAAAGCTATGATGTGATCTATGTAGCTAGAATATAAAGGCAAGTGGGAAACGGAAAAGCGAGCTATAGAACGAATAAGGAAGGCTTATCAAGTTCTGTAGGGGAAGTTTGGAATAAGTGTTATATAATAACGGAAATGATAGCGAGTGTAAAAAAAAAAGGGTAATTGGAAGAAGGAAATAAGAAGAGAGCGAGATAACAGTGTAGTAATAGACCATGACATGTGTAGCTAAGAATACGTGTGCTATAAGTGACGGGACTGTGAAAGACCCGGTTATAGGAAGGATGAGGAACAAGGTAAAATGAGAGCAGAAATTCAAAGGCTGATAACCAAGTATTTATAAGTAACGACGATCAAGGTGTGTTCATCACCATTGGGAATCTGGAAGTCTAGGACGGAAAATAGTCATATCCATAGGTGAAAAGTGAATATTGAGGATTGAAAAAGGGCTAAAATAGTAATTGTGGAGTCAGAAGAGTAAGAAACCCTTTCTAATTCGGAGGGAGATGTGTTATAAGAATGTTTCGAAATCTGTTAAGACTTCAACGTACTCCAGATTATGTGATGAAGGTCATGCGGTGAGGTGGACGCTATCATACTAGTATTAAAGCATCGTATTTCATCAGAGTTCCAAGGTTAAGCGTGCTGGAGTGAGAGAAATTTTAGGATGGGTGAAGTGTACTAAAAGTCCTATAAAGTCAGACACAGGAGAACTAAATGGGAAGCTAGAGTAGCCTAAGGAAATTAGAGTATACGAAGTGGGCGTTAAAAACCTTAAGGGGTCACATAGGACGAGGACTCGAACCGTTGAAGAGAAAGACAGTGCATCCGGCTCTAGAAGCAAAGTTAAGTTGAATAGCGTTTGGAAATATTTTGTAAGTAAGATAGTAATTAATTATATATATATATATATATATATATATATATATAGGTATGAACATGATATCCCGTACATGGCTACATCGGTGGATATGTGTATTCGGTAACCAACGTGGCGGTATATGGAAGGCATTAATCGGACGGGGTAACGAAGTTCGGGGGGAAAAGGAAAATAAATGGCACAAATGTTACAAGGCAAGCTGATGCTGTTTCCACTACAGGTTAAACTTGGAAAGTACTAATACCATGATATTTGGAAAGGAGAGGAAGTGAGTAGGTGGAAGGCAAGGGGATCAAAATGTCGGAATAAAAGTGCCGCCAAGTGAGATTGGAAATACGGACATAGGGCAAAGTGTAATCGGGTAATAGTATAAGTACACCCTTAAGGGGGGAGGCGGGTGTGAGAGATGCAAGTATAAGATGGGACAATCGACACTACAATATATTTGATACGGATGCTTGGGCTACTGAGGTAAGATTACTTGTCGAGGCAAGTTAGTAAGATCTAAAAGCCGACCATAAAGGGGTAGAAGTTGGGATGGTAGTTGAGATATAGCTGAGAATTAATTGTGGAGATCTTAAATGATATGACATTGGAAAGTGGATGCTTAAAAAAAGGAGAGAATGCGACAAGAGAATGATAATGAGTAACTTACGGAGACATTGTGAAAGACAACAACTGCATATCTTGCTGGATTAGAGGTTAAGATATGGGCAATAGAGTTGTTCGCTAATGATACTGCGACCTATAAGTAGCAAGGGAGAAAGATAGAAGACCTCCTATCGTAGGAAGTGAGAAAATCAAAGGAGTGAATAAAGGAAGGGAAAGGAGTATGACAAAATAGGCTATAAGCGAATGTTAGTACGGAGGGAGTATGTGAAGTAGAATGAACCAGGAGAAGGCAAGACCGTGACTAAGATTGAATATACTTTATACAAGTCGTACAAGAGCAGTTATGTTACCTATGAATATTTATATGCTAGGGATGAGACCAAGCGAATACTTAATGAGAAAAGTTTGGATTTAGTAATAACAATACGGTTATAATATTCCGGGTGCATTAAGGAAGGATGTAAAGGTGGTTCAAGCTAAATGACCGAGCTAGAATTAGTATTGAGGGTAAACAGGACATGGCCATGGTTGAACCACAGATCTATCCCGATACCGGTTGTAAGATAAGAGAGAACGAAGCGGTTTGAGTTCGCTGCATGACAAAGACCCTTAGAAAAAAAAAGGGTTTACCCCTAGTTCATTAGTCGAACTAAGGAATCAAAAACCTTAAGGGTAAGTCGAAGGAAGGAATCCTTAGGGAAGAGATTTGAGATGTTTGATATAAGTACAAGAGCTACCGTCAGCAAGTGCAATTGTAATAATTCCGCACTAACGAAGAAGTAGTAGGACACTCGAAAAACTTGGATAACTTGAATGCCAACTGCAACACAAACGCGTAATGGAAGAAGAACTTAGGGTGAGAAGTTTTAGAGATGTTATACGTAAAGTCGGGAAGAAAGACGAGGAGTAAAGTATAACGAAGACTTCATAAAGGATGTGGTGAATCTTGATGTCCCCATTGGCGATGGGTCTAGGAAAACCGTTAGTTATCAAAGAAAGAGGTGTGAAAAGATGAAAAAGAAAGCATCAGAATTGGATACCCTTATGAGTATTCCAGTTAAATAGGAGAAGTGTAGCTAGTGAGAAGATAGATACGTCAGACCATGTGATGAAGGAACTTCAGTTTTAAGAAAGTCATAAAGGGCGGCACATAATTATCGAAGATAATGGACGTTTGAAAACTATTGGCGTATAAGGGTCCCCTTAATAAGGGGGGGAAGAACAGGTTGGACTTGCAAAGAGTTACGATAGTCTCAAGCTCCAAAAGAAGAAATTTACTAGCTCGGGAATAAAGTTTGAGGCGTATTGGCATATCGGGAAGGTAATGGAAAGAAGTAGAAACGAATTGATAATAAGTGTACCTGCGGCAGACATAGGGAGAAAGTATGGAAAACACCGTAAGAGAATGTTTTACGCCGACATAATGTTATATCCCGTATTTTGTACGTTGAAATATTTTAAGCTAGTTGCGATAAGTTAAGGACAAGGCTATTTTCCGATTTTGTTTAACGCATAAGTTGCTCATGAATTTTATTGGTATGGAATATTAAGAAAAATTTGGGGTTAAAAGTGAATTAAGGGAAGGTAATATTTCATGAAATAAGTGCCAAGTGTCCGTGTAGTGGGGTGTGGGCCATGGCCCACATGGATGCATAATATATGTAGATGAAAGATGACAAATTAATCATATTCATCATTTTCATAAGCCTTAGAACCTTGGAGAACCATGGAGAAAAAGAGAGAAAGACCCTCGGCCATGGCTGGCCGAGATTGAGTCCATTAAGTTTTGGCAAAAAAAAATATTTTCTTCAAGCATTTCAACTCCGTAGAAGGTGTATAACAACGTGGAGGGGTCATTGGAGTAGCAAGAACAAGTATTAATTCAAGGCACAAATTCTAGCCAAGTTGAGAAGTCAAGTGCTAAGGTAAGGTTTAATCCTTTTTACATGTATTAGGGGTGTTTTGAGCATGTTGTAATGTGTAGATATGGACGAAATTTATGGAACCATGTATGTTGATGTTGGGTCCGTGTATGGGCTGTTTTGGTGTAGGAATGATGAATTAAATTTACTTGGTATTTTGGTTGTTGTTGTTATGGATTATGTGATGGAAATGAAGGTATTGGATGGTACAAGTTGAAGTTGAAACCGTTTGTGAGCTATGGTAGAAGTTAGTATATTGGTAATATAGTTTCTTGCATTTACATGAATGATATTGTAACATGTGTATGGTTGGTATAGTTTATGAATTTGGAAGGAAGAGAATGTGTTGTTGTTGTTCTTGATGAACTTGGAAGATTATATGTTGTGTGTGGTGTGTTGGTTGGGTTGATTTGAATGTGAATGAAATGCTGTCGAATTATGTAGAAAGGAATTACTAACGTTAGAATACGTTTTGAATTACTTGTTGATGTTGTTAGTATGGTTGTTGGTATTGTTGTTGATGACTTGGCCGAGTTGAATTCTCGGGGTTGTTGAATTTATAGGGGAAATGCTGCCCAAATTTCTGTAAATAAAGTGATAGCTTCGGATTGAATTCCTGGGTACCTGTGACTAATGTTTAGTATTTAACGGCGTTGTTGTAGATTTTGAGAAGCCGAGACTTAAGTTCGGATTAGCTTAGGAAGTGGACAAGGTATGTAAAGCTTACCTTTTCTTTCTTTGGCATGTCTTAGATGTAAGTAAGATATGATACGAGCCTTTGGGGTAACTCTATTCATAAGATCCAGAGGCATGTCTACGATTCTTATTCACTTCTTGATATTAGCATTTTTAATATGCTCGAGCCATTGTCCTTATGTCTTTTGTATGATTGGATATTAAATGTGCATAAAGAGTTTTGTTCGTAAAAGATTCTATAATGAATAATGTCCGTAACTGTCATGAATGGGCTCGGATTGCTTTGATATGTTCGTAAAAGGTTCTATAGCGAATAATGCCTGTAACTTTCGTAGGCGGGCTCGGATTGGCTTGATACACGTTTACGATCTCTAAGACTTTCTTTAACGTAGTCCTAATGGCTTTTAGAACGGATTTGACATGACTGTCGTTTGATACTCAAGCGTTAATTTATCTACTTATCTATTGAGTCTTAAAAGTTGATTTATATGCATATGGTTTCTCACTACTCTGCTCGTGCCAGCCTCAATATGTCCTTCACTGAGTCCCGAGCCAGGACACGTATTCGTGCAACTCCCCTGCATTGTTCACCGAGTCCCTCACTAGAGGGTCGGGTACGGTATATATATGATGATGTGATGATGGCGCCAGCCCACAGGATGGGCCGAGTATGGTATACATGATGGAGACAGGTCTCCTTTACCGAGTCCCTCATTAGAGGGCCGGGACACGTTATTCACCGAGTCCCTCACTAGAGGGCCGGTGTTACATCCGGTATTTTGAACGACGGGACGATTCGGGTTAACTATGATAAGTTAAGGTCAGGACCATTCCGGGGTGCGAAGTCGGGACGTGTGACCTTCGATTTTGTCATAAGACCTAAGTGTGTATGATGTTATTGGTATGGAAACATCAAAGAAACTTCGGGACCAAAGATGGAATAATGAAAAGTTGTCAATTATTGAAAGAAAGAGAGGGAGTAAAATATGGCCATGTGGCCGGCCACCTTTGAGTGGGCCATGGCCACATGGTTGGCCATTATTTGTAATAAGAAGATGATTTAAGGGACCATTTCTTCATCATTTCATTCCTTAGAAAAATCAAGAAGATTGGAGAAAACAAACCAACAACCATTCGGCCAAGAGCCTCAATTTCAAGACCAAGATTAAGCCATCCCAAAAATATTTCTTCTAAGCAAATCTACTAATTCAAGGGTGCTTGGTAACGTGGAGTTGTTGTTTCAAGCGTTGGATTGTTCGTTTTCATCCTTGGCTAACTTTGGACAAGTTAAGGAGTTGTGAAGAAAGGTAAGTTCTAATCTTTTTTTATGAGTTATGGAAGGTTTATGTGTGTTGTTGTATGTTGATATGGATGAAATTCATGAGATATGGCAACATGAAGTTGAGCCGTGTGCTATGGTGTTTGGCCGTGTGCATGTGTGTTGTGTGTCTAAGTGATGAACTAAGTTTATGTAGCATGTTTGGTTGTTGTGGAGTGTTGAAATGAATGAAAATCATGAAGTATATATATATGGGTGTGTTGGCCGAATATGGCCTTTATGTGTGTCAAGAAATGAATTAGTTTTCTTGGAATTTTGGTTGTTGTTGTTATATGGATTCTATGTTGGAAATGAGAGTTTAATGACTCAAATTGGTATGGTAAGTGTTATGGGCTGATTTGGAAGATTTTGTGTATTTAGTGTAATTTTTATGTTTATGGAAATGGCATGGTTAGAGTATGGATTGTTGGAGCAAATCACGATTTGAAATCGAGGAATGTATTAGAGTTGAGGTTCTCGGGTTTGGGGATCATTTCGGGTGGAATGGAGTGTTTGTTGGATTGTTGGAAATATTGTATGAATTATTTAAAGAGTTCTTGAATATTGTTTGAATGGTTTTGGATTGATAATTGAATGTGCGTTAGTTTGATTACATGTTGGTTTGTATGTATGTAGTTGTAGTGGCTGTAAGTGGAATATTGTTGGAATGTGTGGAGAAGGATTATTAATGTTCGAATGTGTTTCGAATTGATTGTGGATATTGTTGGTATTGTTGTGTTGTTGAGTTTGGCCGAGTTGAATTCTCGGGGTTGGTCTATTTTCGGGGGAAGTCTTTGCCCAAATTTCTATAGAATTATGTGTTAGTTTGGAAATGAACTTAAGAATGCTTGGTTGACGTTGGAATTTATTAATGTTATGTAGATCTTGGAGAATTCGAGATATAAGTTTGATTTGGATTAGCGTTGTGTGCGAGGTATGTAAAGCTTAACTCTTCTTTCTTTTGGCATGTCTTAGTTGTACATAGGCTACGATACGAGCCTCGAGGAAATTCTATTCCCACAATCCGAGCATGTCTATGATTCGCGTTTGTCTCTTGGTATTCGTATGTTGATGTGAGAAAATATTGGCTTTGATGTTGTTGGAATAATTGATTTTTTAAAGTTGCATAAAAACTTGATTTTCAAAAGAGTTTTATTCTTAAACGATGTTGAAACTACGAACGTTCATAACTTTCGACTAAGGGCTCGGATTTCCTCGATATCGCTGTGGGAGGTTGTATGACGTGTGATGAGTATGTTTCCCATAGGCGGGCCCGGTTCGGGTCGATACTCGTCCGTGGGTCCCGCGACCTTCCTTTGTACATTTTGATGACGTTTGAAAGAGTTTGGTATGACGATTTTCCTGATTCCCAAGTATGGTCATTTTACTTACTTTTCGAACTTACGATAATGATTTTATGCATATGGTTACTCACGACTCTGCTCGTGCGTGTTGTTGGTACATCTTTCACCGGTTCCCGGGCCGGTTATGTTATCGTGCGCACTATGATATATTCCGGTGTTATGCTGTGTTACGGTTCCCGAGACCTCGCCATAGGGCCGGGTTCCGTTTATGGAGTTATGTTGTGATATGGCTTATGATGTGTTGTGATGATGTGTTACGTTCGGGGTTGTACGGAGATTTGAAACCTTCTGGTGTTATGCTGTGTTATGGCGCCATCGACAGGCGGGCGACCATATTTTCTGTGCCCTTTGCATGCTTTCTATTTTGAAAATAAACATTTGGCATTTTGGAAATGTACTTACTTTCGTGCTTACGTGTCGAGTGTGACTCAAATTTATTCCTCGTATTTTACGCTTTGCATACTCGGTACATATTTCGCACGACCCCCTTTCTTCGAGGGTCGCGTTTCATGCCCACGAGGTACGGACGCCCCGATTTGGCGATCCGCCGGTTTAGGGAGACCTATCCTGTTTGTGTTGGAGTGCTCCTTTTATCCGGAGCCTATATCTTGGTATATACTCGTTCGTTGTATATATGTGTGTGTGTTCGGGGGTACGACGGGGCCCGTCCCGTCATATGATTGTTTGTTTGTTTATAGGCACATCGCAGACGTATATGTGGGTTGTGTGCCTACCCCCGTACGTGTGTTCGTATGTTATACGTTTTGGGCGATCTGTTGTTCGCCGTGGCGGCCTTGTCGGCTTGCATATATATATATATTTTGGGCCATTGTGCCATTGATAGCCTCGCGGCTTCTATGTATGTGTATGGTTGTTTTTGAGACAGCGTTTGATACTCGTATGTGCATAAGCCAGCTGCGTGTGATTCGGGTTTGATGAGTGTGTTTGGGTGCCCAACTCGGGCACTAGTCACGGCCTACGGGGTTGGGTCGTGACAAAAGTGGTATCAGAGCGGTTTGTCCTCGGAATGTCTACGTTGCGTCTCGTAGAGTCTTGTTTATCGGTGTGTTGTGCACCACATCTATAAACGAGGAGGCTACAGGACATCTAGGGTGTTACTTTTCTTTGAATCTTAGATCGTGCGATAGAGCTGTGCTATTAAGATGACTCTTTTCTGACCAATTGTTATATCTTTCAGCGATGACTCCGAAGAAGGCAACGGCCGCCTAGAAGGGCAAGGTGGTGGCAGGAGAGACTAATAGGGCGCCGAGAGTTACACGGGCTCGTGCTCGGACTACACCCGGTATTGTGCTTCAGTCGGAAGGTTCGGCCACTCCACCACCAGGGGATGCTGGAGCAGGTCCCTCAGCGCCCCCAGCTCCCGAGCCGGGTACTGAGGACAGGACGTTGAGGAAGGCCGTACAGTTACTGACGACGATAGTGGCAGGACAAGCTCACGGACGCGGGCGAGAGGTAATGATGTGACGAGGCGCGATAGCACGAGGGTTCGCGATTTCTCGACGTGCCCCCCCACGAGTTTTTCGGGTCTAACCCGACGAGGAGCCCCATGATTTCATTCGGCAGATGAGACGCTCGTTGGGACTGGTCAGGGCTTCAAAGACCGAGTCCGTTGAGTTAGCCTCGCACAGGTTACGGGATATTGCTCTTAATTGGTATGAGTCCTCGGAGCTATCCAGGGGTGAGGGTGCTTCCCCAGCCACGTGGGATGAGTTTACGGCTGCCTTTCTCCGTCACTTTACGCCGGAGTTGCGGAGGGCGAGGGTTGATAGATTTTTGCAGATACGACAGAGGGGTCGGAGTGTTCGTGAGTATAACTTGGAGTTCGATTCTCTGGCCCGGTATGCACCTGCTATAGTGGCGGATATGGCCGACCGAATGCATCGATATGTGATAGGGTTGGACAGCTACTTGATTGACAGCTGTATGACGATGGCGTCGCATCGATATGGACATCGCCCGGTTGCGGGCGCGCGCCCGGGGGGATGGAAGACCGGCACCGAGCATATCGATCCGGAGGGATCGTGATAGGAGGCCGCCCAAGAGGGCCAGATCAGCAGGGTATGTAGGAGATTCCCGAGGCGGGCAGCCTCAGTATCAGTCCGGTGGATACTTCCCGCCGCCAGGCCGGGATACACAGTCTGTTAGTAGGCGATTTGACGGCGCAGGACCGTCCGGGCGGATCGAGTTCTAGGGCCTTGGGTCGCCGAGGCAAGCGGAGGTTCCCGATCGGATGAGACCACCCGGACCTCGTGCCCCCGGCTGTGGGAGGTCTCGCCGGGGAGAGTGTTTCCGTGCCGGCGGTGCTTGTTTTAATTGTGGCCGTCGGGGCCATCGATGAGGGAATGCCGGTTAGGGTTGGTTTGGGCGGTGCGGCTCGGCCCCTACGGGTCGGTGCCGGTTCATCTTCTTCGACGACTATGCGCCCTATGGGTCGGGGTGTGCGGCACCGATAGGGCGTG
Source organism: Lycium ferocissimum (assembly GCF_029784015.1). Lineage (NCBI taxonomy): Eukaryota > Viridiplantae > Streptophyta > Magnoliopsida > Solanales > Solanaceae > Lycium > Lycium ferocissimum. Next base: position 2,366,220 of record NC_081352.1, read on the forward strand.
GCAGAGGTCGCGGCGGAGTCCCCAGTGCTAGCGGTCCTTCGAACCGCATATACGCTTTGGCAGGTAGGCGGGATCCAGAGGCGGCACCGAATGCGGATACAGGTATATGAGCCTTTATTGAAATATTCTTATGTATGTGTATTTGTTGTATGAATGTTGTTTGGTAGCGGCGAGTAGGGATCCGAAAGCCGATAATTAGGTATTTGCAAATAACGCCGATCAAGGTATGTCTGTTGCCATAGGGAATTTGGGTATCTGGAATGGGAAGTAGGCATGTCCGTAGGTGAGAAGTTAGTGTCGAGGGTTGGAGAGGGCTAAAATAGTAAGCGTGTTATGGGAGCGTTTGGAAATCTTTACAACACCAATAAATTGCTAATATTCACCTTGTATTGAAAGAAAGAAGCTCACGGCCATGGCTGATTTGGTTCATGATCTTGATAGCAAATTTAAGTTCCAAAGGTGTTCTAACACTTCAAGGGCGACAAGGTTAGGGATTTAAGTTGAAGAAGATGAAATGGTGCAAATGGTGCAAGTAATTGTAGAATGCCCAAGTTGAATTTGAGGTAAGGTTTCTTTTTTTGTTATAAAATTGGAGTTAATGATGTTGTAATGAAGAGATTAATTTGTATTAGATGAAATTGGAAGTAAGAAAAATGGTATGATTTCGTTGGTGTTGAAATGGACAGATTTGGATTTGTTTAAATTAGATTGGGCTAATGGTTGTTATTGTTATTATTGTTGTGGATTATGTGTTAAAATGAAGGAATCTTGATATTTAAAGTTGTAGTTGTTTATATGAGGTTGTTGGGCTGTTCTTGTTGAGTTAAAAGATTAAAGGTGTAGTTATAATTAAGTAGTTGTGTTGTTGTAATGGATGGGCTGTTTGGGGCATGTTGTTGTTAAGTTATTAATGGGATTTGCTTGTGTATGAATAATAGTCACTGATTGTTGTATTGCTCGATTCGAAAAGAAAAGATAACGTTAAAACGTATCTCTAGTAGTCCGAAAGATTGATTTTTGGGTGGTTGTAATTGTTGGACTTTTATAAGGTCATTTCGATGAAGTGTGCGGCTATAGATTATTAGAAGTAATTTGAATATGTCGTAGTCGTTATGTTAACGATTATTGAATGTCATGATATGTGGGCTGATTTGAAATGTCGTGCGGGCTGTTTAGAGTGTTCTCGAATCTCGTCTTGATTAGTCTCAATATAGTGCTTAAACATGTGGTTGTCGATGTTTACTTGGTGATTGTGAAGTTGGTTGAATATAAAGGAAACGTCGTCTAATTTTCTCGAAATGCGCTACTAACGTTGGAATACGTTTTGATCCTTCCCGTAGCTTAACTATAGATCTTGACGTCTTGATATAGGTTGAGAAGCCTCGGGCAGCATATACGTGTTGTGTTGCGAATAAGCGTTAAAGATATGTAAAGCTATCCCTTCTTTCTTTTGGCATGCCTTAGATATAAGTGATGTACGATATGAGCTTTGGGGTAATTCCATTCATAAGTTCCGAGTGTGATTCATGATTCTTATTCACTTCTTGATGTTAGAACTCTTGAGGCAATTGAGCTATTGGCCCTCGAGTCTTCTATACGTTGGATAATAGTTGGTGTGTAAAAGTTCCTATTCTTAAAGGCTCTACAATGATCAATGTCCTTGACCCCTATAAGCTATTACATATTATCTTGATACATGCCTATGATTCCTGAGGCTCTATCTGATATAGTCCATAGTGGCATTCAAAGGGTACCTAACATGACTATTTCCTTTGATGTTCGAGTGTTAATTTATCCTACATATTCGATTGAGTCTCAGATGATGATTTAGTTTGCATATGGTTACTCACTACTCTGCTCGTACTTGTTGTCATGATATCTTTCACTGAGTCCCGGGCCGAGTATGTTATCACGCACAGTTTTACTACATTTATTCACCGAGTCCCTCACTAGAGGGCCGGGTACGCTATATGATGATATGATTATGGCACCGAGTCCCATGATGGGCCGGGTACGGTATACGTGTACACGATTATATTCACCGAGTCCCATAATGGGCCGGGTACGGTATATGATAATGATATGCATGATTTCATGTTATAAGGTACAGGTACAGTGATTTCTTGATTATCATACTTGTCTTCTGGAGTCTTTACTTCAGTTATGATCTCTCTTATTGTATTTCATGTTTTATATACTCAGTACATATCTCGTACTGACCCCCCTTTCTTCGGGGGGCTGCGTTTCATGCCCGCAGGTACAGATGCTCGCTTAGGACTCCTACTCAGCTGTCTTAGAGTGCTCCATTGTTCCGGAGCTTAGACTTTCGATACAGATCTTTGATGTATATGTATATGTTCATCCAGGGGTACGGCGGGGCCCTGTCCCGTCATATGTTACTGTTAATACTCTTAGAGGTCTGTAGACATATGTGTGGGTTGTATATAGATGTTGTTCAGTTGTATTAGCATGACTTATATTATGGGACGTTCCCCTACGTAGTGGCAGCCTTGTCGGCTTGCGTATGTATATGTGTTGGGATGTTGTATGTAGTGGCAGCCTTGTCGGCTTGCGTATATATAGTTGGGACGTTCCCACATGTTATGATAGCCTTGTCGGCTTATGTACTATGTTATCTTTGATGGTTGTGACTCCTCAGGAGACAGGTTGCCTTGATATATATATGTGACAGTTCTGAGATGAAGTTTTGTTTGTATAAGTCTCCACATTATGTTTAGTTTCGGATTGATTATAGTTAACATGTGTGTATACGAGTGTCCAGCTCGGGCACTAGTCACGGCCTACGGGGTTGGGTCGTGACAAATATGGTATCAGAGCAGTTCATCCTCGGAGTGTCTGCGACCGTGTCTAGTAGAGTCTTGTTTATCGGTGTGTTGTGCACCACATCTATAAACGAGGAAGCTACGGAGGACATTTAGGATGTTACCTTTCTTTCATATCTAAGATCGTGCGATAGAGCCAAGCCATAGGAAATGAGATTCCTTATACTAACCCTTGATTTCAGCAGAAGAACGACATCGACAGAAGAAAGCAACTGATGATATTGGAAGTTACAAAAGTACGCAGGTAAGCAACGGTATGAAAGATGTATGTCGGGCAAGGTATTCGAAGTACGATTGAAATGTAAAGTTTAAGATTGAAAGGAAAAATAAACAGGAAAGTGTAACAAGTGCAGTTTGAGTTGGACATATAAGATAAGTTCATTATTTTCATACTGTTGTTGATATTGGGAGCCCTGTGTGGCTGTGATATGATATGATATGATATATATATATATATATATGTTGACCCTGTGAGGCATTGTTGGTATTTCCTGCGTGCAGGTTTTGAGATAGTAAGAAACGAGGAAAGCTGCGCAAAATTTTCCTAGAAATAAAAAGAGAATGAGATATGGGTTTGTAATATGTCTTGAAAGGTCGTGTCAACAGTAATGATAAGATTTAACTAAGCTGTGAGTATGGATGACCTCGAGAAATAAGTTAACTGCTGAATTGATGGTAATAGTAAGTCAATATCAATAGGGTAAAAGGAATTTGAAGAGGGCTAGTGATGCTAAGAGATGATTTAGAAAAGGCTGGCAAATCTTGATAGAGTGTTATATTAAGGTACCGACTGAATTGATAAGCAGGGATAAATTATGACGAGTTTATAGTTAAAAGAAGTAATAGTATAATTGCGACAAGAGTATAGAGGGAAAAGAATTGTAACGGATATGAATGTATTGATAAGAAAGCTTATGAGATATTAAGGGTAAGATTTACCAGAAAGGGTAAAAAGGTTAAGAAGTGTTACACTATAGGATTGAATGCGAACAGGATATAATGTGAATATAATGAGGATGGTTATGGAAATAAGTAAAGCCTAGTGAGGAAGTGACTAAAAGATATGACGTGATCTATGTGACTAAAGTATAAAAGCGAGCTATAGGACGAATAAGAAAGACTTATCAAGTTCTGTATGGAAAGTTAGAATAGAGGTTATATGATCACGGAAATGATAGCGGATACAAGAAAAGAAAGAGTAATTGAAAGAAGGAAATAAGAAGAAAGCGAGATAACAGTGTAGCAATAGGTCATGACATGTGTAGCCGAGGACACGAGTACTATAAGTGACGAGCATGAAAGATCAAGTTATAGAAAGATGACCAACGAGGTAGAATGAGTGCTAGGAAATGGCGATATAATAAGAACAAACGGGGATGAACGGAATACATTTTGAAAATGAGAAAGGGTTATGCGAAGTGATGTGTTCCGAAGGATATAAGTAACACAAGATTCTTCGTGCACGGAATAAAAGATGGACATAGACTGAAGAAATGATAAGGGAATTCTAAAGGAAGCACTCAAGATAGACGTAATTAATTGAGTACGAGTATAGAACGAAAGGGAAATATATAGCTACGGACTTAAAGGTGTAGTACGACGATAAGGTGATAAGATGAGACTATCATTATGTTATATCCCGTACTTTGTACATTGGGATAATCGGGTTAACCACGAAAAGTTAAGGACAAAACCATTCGGGATACAAAGTCGAGACTTTTGACCTAGATTTTGTTTTGAGACATAAGTTGTTCATGAATTTGTCGGCAAGGAACATTTAGGAAAATTTGGGACTAAAAGTGAAATAATGGAAAGTTGGCAATTCATGAAAATTGGCCATGTGGCTTGGAAATGGTCCCACACATTTTGTGGCCAAATTAAATTCATCAAATACCATGTGTGGGCCATGGACACATGGATGAATCATGTATGCATATAATAGATGACAAAGCAAGCTTAGTTCATCATTTCCACTCTAGAAACTTGGAGAAAGTGTGGTGTTGATGTTGTGGCCGTGTGTTGTGTTGTGGCCGTGTGTGTGTTATGTTATGTAGGAGTGATGGATTAATTTTATTTAGCATGTTTGATTGTTGTAGTGTGTTAAGATGAATGAAAATCATGATGTGGGTAGGTTGGGGTGGTGGCCGAATATGGCCACCCTTGTGTGGTTAATAATGAATTAATTCGGTTTAGTATTTTGATTGTCGTCGTTATGGATTTTATGATTAAAATGAGAGTTTAATGATTCAAGTTGATGTTGTGATTGTTGCGGGCCGATTTGGAAGCTAATGTGATTTCAATATAGTTTCTTGAATTTATGAAAATGATGTTGTTAATGTGTGGATTGTTGGTGTAGTTTATGAAGTTGGAAGAAAGAAATGTGTTGTTGATGTTCCTATGGAAATTGGAAGTGTTTGTGGATTTGTGTGTGTATGTTGGTTGAGTCGTTTGAATGTTGTGAATTGTGTAGAAAAGAGTTATTGACGTTAGAATGCACTTTGTGTTGTGTGTGTGTGTTGTGTAGTATGATTGTTGGTATTGTTGTTGAAGATTTGGTGAGTTGAATTCTGGGGTTGTTGACTTTATGGGGAAATGTCTTGCCCAAATTTACGTAAATGGAATGCTAACTTAGAATTGGATTTCTAAGCGCTTGTGACTGATGTTTGGTGTCTAATGACATTGTTGTAGATTTTGGGAAGTCAAGATATGAATTCGGATTAGCTTAGAAAGCGGATAAGGTATGCAAGCTCGACCTTTCTTTCTTTGGCATGTCTTAGTTGAAAGTAAGTTATGACACGAATCTTGAGGTAACCCTATTACGGTGATCGAGCTTGTTCATGATTGTTATTGGTTTCACGATATCGTATTCTTAATGTAGTCGGATTATGGTCCTTATGTCTTTTGTATGACTAAGTTTCAAAAGTTGCGTACAAGTTTGGTTTTCAAAAGAGTTTTGTTCCTAAACGATTTCGAAAACTACGAGCAGCCGTAACTTTCAAGAAAGGGCTCGGATCGCTTTGATATCTTCGCAAATGATTTCATGACGTATAATGACTTTAATTTGCATAGGCGGGCCCGACTTGGGTCGATACCGTCCGTGGGTCCCGCGACTTTCCGTTATGTAATTCGATGACTTTTGAAAGCACGGTACGACTATCTTTTCTACCCAAGTATGATCATATACTTATCGTTGAGTGTGAAATTATGATTCTTATACTTATGATTCCGTTACGTATCTATGATTTCCAAAGTTATTTGATATGTTCCGAAGTGGCATTCGGGGGAAAACTTGATTTGACTATTTTCGATTTTAAATGATAATTCGTTTTGACTATTCGATGAAGTTTTTGGAAAGTGATTTAAGCATATAGCCTCTCACGACTACGCTCGTGCATATGGTTGTTATATCTTTCGCCGAGTCCGGGCCGGTTATGTTGTTGTGCGCGCTATGTTATACTCCCGGTCTTATCTTGTGTTATGGTTCGCCGAGCCCCTCGCTAGAGGGGCGGTTCATATATTTGGTGTTATCTTGTGTATGGCATTATCTTTGTGTTATGATGTGTGACGGGGATACGGAGATTTGAAACTTTTACGGTGTTATCTTTGTGTTATGGGGCGATGACGGGCGGGCGACCATATTTTAGCATATGCATGATTTGTATTTTGAAAATAAACATTTTGGTATTTGGATATACGGTTACTTTAAGCCCACTTGTTTCGATTAAGACACGGTTGTTTACTATATGTACACTTTGCATACTCGGTACATGTTCGTCTTGACCCTCTTTCTTCGGGGGGCCACGTTTCTGCCGCGGTGGGACCGGAGGGG
>NC_081352.1:2372991-2388637 GCF_029784015.1 Lycium ferocissimum
ACATATAAAACATGATCAAATCTTACCTTTCTTCCTTCAACTTCACAATAGGATAGGGTTTGCAATAATGAAAACTAGCGGGTTGATCGCTCCAACGACACTTTCACGCTACTTAGGGACCTCCAATTAGTGGGTTTGCATCAACATAATATTTTTGGAGTGGCTAGAATTGATCTTTGTTTTCCTTGCTTCTTGGCCGAGAGCCTCTATTTTGTGCTCTTCAACTTCTTATTTTTTTCTAAGTGTTGAAATAAATAATGAAGACTAGTTGATCATCTTTTGCTATTATATGAATATGACTCAAGTGACCTTGGCCCACACCATGTGTTGGAGCAATAAAAATTGAACACAAATTGTGTGGGCCTTCTACAAGCCACACGGCTAAGACCATAGAAAATGCGTGATTTTCAAGTTCCATTTATTCAATTTTTGGTCCCAAATTTCCTACGTTTTCCATGCCACACCAATTCATGCACAACTTATGTCTCAAAATAAAATCGAAGGTCCAAAGTCTCGACTTTGCATCCCGAAATGGTTTGGTCCCTAACTTGTCACAATTAATCCGGATTGTTCCAATGCACAAAATACGGGATATAACAATTTCCTTAAAAAACCTTCCGGTATACCTTATATACATCCTTCGCTCATTAAATATACTTAATAATGCTTGCTCCTTATATTCCAAAGTGGTTTTACTTAACCATAACTCAACGTACTTATGTTTCAAATTTGATAGGTGCTTCTTCGAAGATACGGAGTGTAATAGAAGAGTCAATATGGGTAACATGATTTTGAAAAGTTTCATTTGGTTGGACGGGATGGATCACAGGAGCTCCTATAGCCCGAGGGGCTTGATAAGCATTTGTATTTGTCGTGTGAGCAGGTGTTTGAAAAGCTGGGGTTTTGTGGGAGGAATTCCCCACATGGGTGGTGTTTCGGCACAGTGTGGTTTGAAAAGTAGCCCCAGCATTTGGATTTGTGGGAAATGGTCAGGAATCGGTAAGTCAAGATTTGGGAAAATTGGTGGAGGTCAGCCTCAGCATTTTCCTTTTCGGCCCTCAAGTGGGCTGCTTCTTCTTTATCTTCAGCCAATTGTTTCATCAGCAGGCTAATGGCCTCTTCCAAAGGTATCCCAACTATGTCAGCTGTTAGGGTACCCTCGACTAAAGTAGTTATGATCAGTGGCGGAGTTTTAGGCATGGTTTCTTCTTGAGGGTTTAAGGATGATGCGGCAGCTGTTGATCGAGTAACTGGTGCTAGCGGATCGACCCTTGTCTATAAGAGAAAACAACTCGAAAGCTCCCAAGTTATCATTAGATTTAAGCACAAAACAGAAGATATCACGTTGTTTGCAGTTTATAGCACATAGATTCATAAATTTTATTTCAACTCTTGACTGATTCACATTCCGCGGGTATTTTGGTCTTTTTGTGTTTTTAGGAATATTGATTTTTGGTAAATGGTCTTTATGGTTGATTTGCTTCTACCCATCCTGTACTAAGGGGTATTTTAATTTTTATTATAAAAGGACCAAGCCTTAAATAGACTGCCTACGTATCCCACCAAAGGGAAATCAGGTCCATCCGTAGTTCAGGCATACACAGAAAAGGTTTTTTCCTATGATACCCGAAACCTATTTTTTCTACCCTGACCAGGCCTTATGTAGGCTTCCCTCGTATCCCCAATGGGACATCAGGTCAGCGTGGTTCCGTTTACATAAAAAGGGATAGGGATATTCTATCTTATTGAAAGCAGTAAAGGGATACTTAGGTTTTTCTACCCAAACATACTAAGCACGTCTTCAATTTCTCTTTCATCTTCATCTTCTATCCTTGTCTTCCCGCGACAATCCAAACATGGTCCTCATTCATGAGGCGTTTCCAGTTAAAGATTGAAATTCACACATTCTTCAATGTCGTGGCCAGGGCAGCCATGGTGATACACGCAGACCCTTTCTTTTTGAGATCCTGGGCGACCCTGATAGGTTTGTGGCACTGCTCTTAACTTCTTCACGCTACATAGTAGGGAATGGATCCTGGCATATGACTCTTCGAATTTGGAAAAGTCACTCCTCCAGAACCTAACCTTTGATATCTTTTCTGGATGATTTCTTCCTTGGTCATGGGTCAGGAAAGAGTGGGGCCCCCACAGTTGGCTAATTCTCCCTTGGTCAATCCATTGGATAAGCTTCCTTTCCAATGCTCCACACTCATTGGTTGTATGTCCTGACGGACTTTGGTGGTAAAGGCATTTTCTGTAAATCATAGAAGGAGCGCATGGTGGCAACAGATTTGGGCTTTGCGCGTACACTCCAAAGCTTCCCAAAGTCTCCAAGAGTTCTTGTTTAGACAACTCTACTGGTGTATCCCAATTGTACCATCTTTTGCCTTTAATGTCACGACCCGACTAGGGCCATGATGGGCATCCGGAGCTGACTACCGAGCACCACTCATTAAGCTAATCGTCAAACCCAACCTGAATATGCACAATCTCTAAGGTAACACGTACATATATACATAAACCCTCACGGCTGTAAAAATGATATACAAAATATACAATGATGTATCCACGAGGCGACCACTACCCACGTATACGTATCTACGAGCCTCTACTAGAGTACTGGGACATAAGGACGGGACGGGACCCCGCCATGCCCAAATATATACAAAAAAAATGCATCAATAATTGGCACCTCCGGAGTAATAGAGTGCTCCTGCGTAGCTGCTGGATAGCTCCTAAGAATCTGGGCGCCTCCCTGCCTACCGGTGGGTATGAACACAGAGTCCAAAAAGAAAGGACGTCAGCATGAATAATGTAATGAGTATGTAAGGCATATATGATAACATAATAAGGAAACATAGAAACCATAGGAAGAAAAGATAATTGTAGCTGCCTGCCTCTTGAGGCGGAATCATGCATGCTCAATTTTACCTTCCAAACGTATCACATATACATACATAATATGTCTGAATCAATAACATCATTAGCCCGCATCCGGGGTAATCATATCACGCCGCCCACTAGTGGTGTGATGTCCGGCCAACTAGGCATGGTGTTATCATATGCCGCTCGCCCTAGTGGTGTCATGCCCGACCACCTAGGCACGGTGTAATCAGGCATATGTACTTATCATGAAGCGTGCATAAGAGCTCAAATAAAAGTTGTACTCTATCGGAGTGACGTAAGGTCGGGAACCTCCGATTACATTATGGAACATCATCATCGCTATGCCTCGCCTTGAAAGAACTAGTATCATGAGGTGAGGTAACAACAAGGAATAACATCAATTAATCGTAAACATAGGATTCTCAAGCTCATGAAGGCATCATTATCATCATCACTACCATAGAACATATCTCATAAGAAGCTCTTAAGAATCTTTAGGGATGTAAGAAGGTCATGGAAATATAGGGCGAAGAATACACAATGTAAGAGTCATTCCTTTGAAAGAAGGGGAATAATTTCACATACCTTTATATCTCCCCTCAACTTTTATTGTCTAATTGTTTGCCTTTCAAGCTCACGATTCTACCTTGAGAGAGTTTGTACTAAGATTAAACAACCGGAAACATACTTAAGCTTAAGCTAAAGCAACTAAAAGAATATGGAAATTTGGTGACACTTCCTTTGTTTCGACAACTTCTTCCATGAAATAAGATAACCCTCAAACATCCATAAGAACACTCATGATAACATAATCAATAGGTTCCTTAAGTCAAACATTGTTTACTTCTTAAATCCACGTTCAAGATCATCCATAACCGTACCTATATTACAACATCATATTTATTCTCATAAAATACTCCTTTAATATCATTCGTACCATTCACCACAAGTTTGTACTAATAACATGTCAAGAACTATTATTCAAGTTAAGTCATTAATCAAGAGTATCACTATTTCCATATTTGCACTCCATATTCTCCTCCCTTCTATAATCCAAGTCTTTTAACCTCTCAATACTCTTAATAAAACGAATTGAACATAAAGCTTACCTTTGATGATGTAGGAATGGTCTTTGAATGGAATTACTTCACTTGGAGAAAACCCTACTTCAACACCAAAGAGATTCTTGGTTTCCACAAACCCTAGAGAGTATCCTTGCACTTGATTCCATAATTTATTGGTGTTTACTCCTTAATTTCGCATGGATATATGATGATATGATGAGAGAATTTTTTCTAGAACATTCAAGACTTAGAGAGAGACTAAAAACTGAAAATTTGGAGCTCAACTCGTCTATTTATGGCTAAAACTGGAAGGTTCCAGAGAAACGGTTTCGACGAGCGGGTCGACGGTCACGTCGACGTGTCGACGATCCGTCGACTTGCTCTGTTGACCTGCTTCTGCAGACTAGAATTTGCAGGGTCCTACTGACGGTGGAGATCGACGGCCAGTCGACGTGTCGACGGTCCGTCGACATATCCCGTCGATCTAATTCTGCAGATCAGAATTCTCAGAACATAGGGGCGGTGCATATTGACGGCCTGTCGACATGATCGACGGTCCGTCGATAATGTTTGGTTTCTGCAGACTTCCTTGAATCCGCTCAGCCTGCGTGGGTTCAATTCGTTCAACTACTAACCCCATAAATTACCAGGAATACCTGCTAGTACGTTGTGTTCAATATTCTCTACCTTAACTTCCTCCATCAAGCTTTCTTCTGTTTTTCCCCAAATGTCTTTGGAATCTTAATTAGAATCATTGAGTATCCCTTCTTATTAGTGGGGACATCATATACACCTTAACCAACGTTAGCCTATTCACCGCGCAACGACATGAAGTTTTTGAGGTGTCCCAAGAACATTTGTCCTCGAATGTTAAGTTTTCGGGGATTCTACAGAAATTTCGCCAGAGTTTCCCTTGTAATATGGCACTACCATCCTGTCACAACACCAAAAATAATATTGCCTCTCAAGGATACAATACAATGGAAAGAAAATATGGCCACATATGACCAAAAGCATTAAAACTAAGCATTACATACCTTACGATAATGGCGTCTCATCTTGAACCTCTTCCGGGGGTGGAAACAGTTGCGGATATTTGGACTTCCTGTCTTCTTCTGCTTCCCAAGTCATTTCCTCTCGGTTATTGTTTCTCCACAAAACCTTAACCAAGGCTACCTCTTTATTTCTAAGCTTCCGTACTTGCCGATCTAATATGGCTATAGGCACATCTTTATAAGCCAACTTCTCTGTAACTTGAATATCATTCACTGGTACGATTCTAGCTAGATCTCCAACACATTTGCGGAGCATTGTCACATGAAAGACTGGGTGGACCGATTCAAGCTCTGGAGGTATATCCAGTTCATAAGCTACTTGGCCCACCTTATGTATAATCTTATAAGGTCCGACATATCGAGGACTCAATTTTCCCTTCCTACCAAATCTCATCACACCCTTCATCGATGATACCTTCAGGAATACCTAATCATCAACTTGGAATTTCAAGTCTCGCCGACGGTTGTCTGCATAAGATTTCTGGCGACTTTGGGTTGTCAACAATCAGTCTCGAATAACCTTGATCTTTTCCACCGCTTGTTGGATCAAATTCGGACCTATTGGTTGTACCTTTCCTACTTCAAACCACCCAATTGGCAATCTACACTTCCTTCCATACATAGCTTCATATGGAACCATCTGGATGCTGGAATGATAGTTGTTGTTGTATGCAAACTCAATGAGAGGTAAGTGGTTATCCCAACTACCATTGAAATCTTACACACATGCCCGTAATATATCTTCCAAGGTCTGAATAGTGCATTCAGCTTGCCCATCAGTTTGTGAATGAAATGCTGTGCTAAGCCTCACTTGAGTTCCCAAACTTTCTTGAAAGGACTTTCAGAATTTAGCAGTAAATTACGCTCCTCTATCTGTGATAATATCGGGATACCATGAAGTCGCACTATTACCATGAAGTCGCACTATCTCCTTAAGATACAACCTTGCATAATCTTATGCTGAGTACGTAGTCCTGACCAGAAGAAAATGAGCTGATTTCGTGAGTCTACCAACTACCATCCATATGGAGTCATACTTGTGCTGGGAACGAGGTAAGCCTACAATGAAATCCATGTTAATCACTTCCCATTTCCAAGTTGGAATTTCCATTACTTGTAACAACCCTCCTGGCTTCTGATGTTCAACCTTCACTTGTTGGCAATTTGGACATTGAGCTACTAATTCTGCTATGTCCTTCTTCATTCCATCCCACCAATATATTAGTGTTAGAACCCGTATTTCATGCATTGGAACAATCCGGATTAATTATGATAAGTTAAGGACCAATATTATTCCGGGATACAAAGTCGAGACTTTTGACCTTCGATTTTATTTTGGACATAAGTTGTTCATGAATTTGTTGGTATGGAATAATTAGGAGAATTTGGGACCAAAAGTGATAAAATTGGAAGTTGAAAAAGTCATCCATTTTCCATGGTTGGCCGTGTAGTGAGGGTGTTGGCCCACACAAATTGTGTTCAATTTTAATGGGAACAACACATGGTGTGGGCCAAGGGACCCTTGACTAAGTCTTGCATTAGTTAAAAGATTACTACTAGACTTTATTTTCATTTCATCCAACACTTAGAAAAAAATAGAACAAGAAGTTGAAGACTAGTAAGGCTCTCGGCCAAGGTGAAGAAAAATCAAGTCCCATTTCTAGCTCTTCTAAAATTATTTTGATGATGCAAACCCACTATTTTGAGGTCCCTAAGTAGCGTGGAAGTGTCGTTGGAGCGATCAACCCGCTAGTTTTCATCTTTGGAAACCCTAGCCTATTGTGGAATTGAAGGAGAGGTAAGATTTGATTATGTTTATGTGTTATAAAGGTTGTATACATGTTGTAGTATGTTAAAATGGAAGAAATTCATGAAATAAAGTATGTTGAAGTTGAGGCCATATGTATGTGGAGCTTGGTGTAAGGTGTGTGTGTTGTGTTGTATTGTGTTGAGACTATGAATTGAAGTCTAGTTATCATGTTGTGATCATTGTAAGGTGAAGGAATGAATGAGGATCATCCATATGTATATATGTTGTGTGTTGGCCGAAAATGATCATGGAATATGACAATGAACGAATTAGTATCGTTTAATGTTTTAGTCGTCGTCGTTATGAATTCTATGTTGGACATGAATGTTTAATGACTCAAATTGATGTTGTAGTTGTTGCGGACTGATTTGGAGACTATTGTACATTTAATGTAGTTTATATATTGATGATGATAACATTGTTAGAATGTGAATTGTGGATACAAATCATGATTTGAAAATGAGGAATGTGTAAAGTGAGGTTCTCGGGTTTGGGGGTTGTTCTCGGCTAGATTGGAGAAAATTTTGGATTGTTGGAAATGTTATATGAATCAATTGGAATGTCTTTAAATATTGTTGGTATGGATTTGGATTAGTATATGAATGTATAAGCGTTGACGTTGGCTTGAATGTAAGTCGTCGAATTGAATTTATGAAAGATTGTTGAATGATGGAAAAGAGAGCTAGTAATGTTGCATTACCTTTCGGATTGATTATTAATGTTGCTAGGTTGGTTGTTGTTGTTGTTGTTGATTGATATGGCCGAGTTAAATTCTCGGGGTGGCCTATTTACAGGGGAAATGCTGCCCAAATTTCTGTAGAATTAAGGGCAAATTTGGAATTAAATACCCAATAAGTCTTTAGCTAATGTTTGGCATTTTATGACTTGTTTATAGATCGTGGGAAGCCCGAGACGTAGGTGGGATTTAGCTTGAGTTTGGATTATATTGGAGAGCGTTTGAGGTATGTAAAGCCACCTTCTTTCCTTGGCATGCCTTAGTTAAAATAGGCTATGACACGAACTTCGAGGAAACTCTATTCCCGTAATCCGAGCATGTCTATGATATGCATTTGTTTCTTGATATTCATATGTTGATGTGATGAAATATTGATCCTTATTTCCTTGGAACTACTAGTTTACCAAAGTTGCATGAAAGTTTGATTTCTAAAAGAATTTATTCTTTAACGATTCGAAAACTACAAACGCCCATAACTTTCACAGAAAAGATCGGATTGCTTTGAAATTTTCGTAGAAGCTTGTATGATCTAGGATGAGTATGTTTTCCATAGGCGGGCCCATCTCGGGTCTACACCCGTCCGTGGGTCCCGCGATGCCCTTTTATGTAATTTCAACAACTTTTGAAAGAATATGTTGTAATTATTATTCCGATTTCAAATATGACTGTGTTACTTATCTTTTGGATTTATGACAATGATTTTATGCATATGATTACTCACGACTCCGTTCGTGCATTCTGTTATATCTTTCACCGAGTCCCGAGCCGGTTCTGTTGTCGTGCGCGTTTTGTTATACTCCGGTGTTATGCTGTATTTATGGTTCACCGAGCTCCTCGCTCGAGGGCCGGTTCCGCTATATTTGGTGTTATGTGCCGTGTATGGCGTTATGTCGTGTTTGATATGTGACGGGATACGGAGATTTGAAACTTTCGGTGTTATCTTCGTGTTATGGCGCCATCGACAAAGCAAGCGATCATATTTCGTGCCCTATGCATGATTATATTTTGAAGTAACATTTTGATATTTTGGAAATTCATTTACTTTGTACCTCTATTTCGATTACGATCTCGATTTGTATACTACATTTTAACGTTTGCATACTCGGTACATATTTAATCGACCCCCTTCCTTCGGCCGCGTTTCATGCCCGCGGAGTACGCACGCACGGTTGGTGATCCACCCGTTTAGACACCCTTCCTGGCCGTTGGAGTGCTCCCCTTATTTCGGAGCTATATTTTGGTATATATTCGTCGTTGCATTTGTATACATTTGTTCGGGGGTACGGCGGGGCCCGTCCCGTCATATGATTCGGTTTGTACGTTTAGAGGTACGTGGATATGTATGTGGGTTAGGCCTATTCGTACGTGTGTGTTTGTATATGTTGTATTTGGGCGATCCCGTTCGCCGTGGCGGCCTTGTCGGCTTGTATTTGTATATGTTTTTGGGTTTGGTTGTGCCATTCGATAGCCTTGTCGGCTTTGTTATATACATGGTTGCGTTTGAAATATGTTTGCGACAGCTTGATAAAATTTGAGACAGTGTTTGATATTCGTATATATATAAGCCATCCGTGTGTGGCTCTATTTGACAGGTGTGTTTGGGTGCCCAGATCGGGCACTAGTCACGGCCTACGGGGTTGGGTCGTGACAATTAGCTTAAGATCGTGATACATCTTTGTCACCCCTGGGTGAATAGAATACCGGGAATAATGAGCTTCTTCCAGAATCTGACGATGTAACCCTGCCACATTTGGCACACATAGCCTGCCTCGATACCTGAGAACTCCATCCGCGTTAAACTCCACATTGCCAGTTCTCTTTCTCAGGAAATGTATCTCTATAGTGACTCAATTGGGGGTCATCATATTGGTGCCTTCTTACTTCCGTGTCTAAAAAGGAAATAGCTTAATTATGACTATCAACCCCTGTATTACCTAAATCAATTAGACAAACTCCGAGGCTAGCTAGCTGGTGAAGCTCACGGATTAGTTCTTTCTTCTCTGGAGGGACCTCACATAGACTTCCCATTGATTTGCGTCTAAGTGCATCAGCTACTACATTCGCCTTTCCAGGATGATATAAAATACTCACATCATAATCTTTTAATAATTCCAACCACCGTCTTTGTCGCAGGTTCAACTCCTTCCTTTGAAAATATATTGGAGACTCTTGTGATCTGTATAAATGTTAACATGCACACCGTACAAGTAATGTCTCCACATTTTTAATGCATAAATAGCCGCAGCTAATTCGAGATCATGAGTTGGATAATTCTTCTCATGTTTTCGCAACTGCCGGGAGGCATAGGCGATGACTTTACCGTCTTTGCATCAACACGCAACCTAACCCGACACCGAAGGCGTCACAATAAACAACGTAACCATCCGGTCCTTCTGGAAGTGTCAGGACTGGGGTTGAAGTGAATTTGTCCTTCAATTCCTGGAAACTGCATTCACAAATATCGATCCACTGAATATTTGCTGATTTCTGAGTTAGCTTCGTTAATGGGGCTGAAATAGAAGAAAATCCTTCCACAAATCTTCTATAATAGCCTGCTAATCCTAAGAAGCTACGGACCCTCGTAGGCGTTATAGGCCTTGGCCAAGTCTTCACAGCCTCAATTTTCTGAGTGTCAACTTGAATACTGTCAGCTGAGATAATATGGCCCAGAAAGGTCACGCGTAATTCAGCCAGAACTCACATTTTGAAAATTTGGTATATAGTTTACGAGTCCGAAGAATTCTAAGGAAAGTACGTAGATGATCCGCATGCTCTGCTTCCGACCGTGAATATACTAGAATATCATCTATAAACACAATTACAAATAGATCTAGAAAAGGCCTGAATACATTATTCATCAAATTCAGGAATACCGCCTGGGCATTAGTTAGCCCAAATGACATCACCCGAAATTCATAATGACCATATCCAGTTCTTAAAGCTGTCTTTAGAATGTCGTTTTCTCTAACTCTCACTTGATGATGACCTGAGCTCAGATCTATTTTGGAAAACCACTTGACACCCTGTAATTAATCAAGCAAATCATCGATTCTCAGAAGTGGATATTTATTCTTTATCGTCACCCTGTTCAACTGCCTATAATCGATGCACATTCGTAAAGAACCATCTTTCTTTCTCACAAATAAGACAGGTGCTCCCCATAGCGATGAACTGGGTCTAATAAATCCCTTCTCGAGAAAGTCTTTCAATTACGCCTTTAGCTCTTTCAATTCTGCAGGAGTCATTCTATAGGGAGGAATAGATATAGATTTGGTATCCGGCAACACATCGATAGCAAAATCAATCTCCCGTTCTGGTGGAAGGCCTGGGAGTTCTTCTGGGAATACATCCGAAAATTCATTTACTATCGAGAAGGATTGAAGAATCGGCGGCTTTGCTTCGGTGTCATGCACTCGGACCAAATAATAAATATAGCCTTTGGCGATCATCTTCCTCGCCTTGAGATAAGAAATAAACCTACCTCTTGGAGATGTTGTGCTACCCTTCCATTCAAGCATTAGCTCGTCCGGAAATTGGAAACAAACTATTTTCGTTCTACAATCCACATTAGCATAGAATGAGGCCAACCAATCCATGCCCATAATCACATAAAAATCTAGCATTTCTAGTTCAATTAAGTCAGCTGTTGTATGGCAATCACATACTACAATCATACAATTCTTATACACTTGTCTAGCTATTACTGGATCACCAACCGGAGTAGATCCCTCGAAGGGTTTAATCGGCTCGAGTTTCACCCCAATTTGGCCAGCAATATAAGGAGTGACATAAGACAACGTAGAACCCGAATCAATCAATGCATAAACATCATGAGAGAATATGGATAATATACCTGTAACCACGTCCGGGGAGGGCCGAAGATCCTGACATCCAGCTAAAGCATAGATACGGGGTTGGGTGCCACCTGAACTGGATGCTACTCCTCTGCCCCTACCACGACCTGCTGAAATCTGAGGGGTTTGCCTGGCAGGGCGTACAAACTAGGAAGAACCTGCTGCTGATCCCGTAGGCTGAACCCCAACTCTACTGCCTATCGACGGGCAATCACGCATCATGTGCCCAACTTGACCACAAGTATAGCAAACGTCTGAGCCCTGACGACACGGACCCAAATGTAACTTCCTACACTGGCTTCATCGTGGAACCAATGGTCTCCTCCGACTATAATCACTTCCAAATTGGGAACCCAAAACTCTCCAGCTCTGTCCCTGACCTGAATGAATGGGGCGGTCAAATCTCCTACCCATAAATCGAGGAGGTGCACTAGTCGCGGACTGATCCGAATACCTGGAATACTATTGCTGACCCCCTCTATACTCACTGCTAGCAAATCTGGCCCGCTTACTCTGCCCTCTATCAGTATCACGCTCACCCCTCTACGACTGTTGTTGTTCTTCTAGATTTTGAGCGTGGGCCTGAACACGAGAGATGTCCATCCCCTCTTGTAATGAAGCTGTCAAGCAATCTTTGAATAAATGTAGCCTTAAGCCACTCACAAATCTATGTATTCTATCTCCTATATCGGCTACTATAGTGGGAGCATACCGGGCCAATGAATTAAAATGGAGACTATACTCACGAGCATTCATACTTCCTTGCTTTAGGTTCAGAAACCTGTCAGCTCAGGCCATTCAAACTTCGGGCGGCAAATAGTGACGAAGGAAAGCATCTACAAATTCCTGCTAAACCGGGGAAGGTGCATTTTCCTTCCTTGAAACTACCCAATTATTATACCATAGAACCACCACATCACGGAGCCTATAAGATGCCACCTCCACAGATTCAGTAGCGGAGGCATGGATGATTAACGTCCTTAACATTTCATCTATAAAACCTTGCGGGTCTTCATCCGGCTTTGACCCGAAAAATTCTGGAGGATTTAAACTCATGAAATCACGGGCTCTAGCACTAGTAGCTCTGTCACGGACACCGCTCTGTCGGCCGAGCACGAGCGGCAACTAGTTGTGTCAACAACTGAATGGCCTCGGTCATATGTTGACCTGAAGCACCCGGTGATGGAGGTACTGGAACTAGAGCTAGATCCCCTTCGTGCTCTTCCGAAACAGGCGGAGTGTGAGAGGTGTGAGATGGAGCCTCATTATGGGACTCACCCTCCTCTACATGTACCGGCGGCTCCTGTTCAACCTGTATTCTTGCCGCAGTCTTGCCCTACTGGGCGGCTGTTGCTTTCCTCTTTACCGGCATCGCTGAAATCATAGCGCACAATTAGGGAAAAAATCTTATAACATAGATCTATCGCATGATCTATAGAGAAGAAGAACGGTCATTTTTCCTAAATGCCCCGCAGCTTCTTGTTTATAAGTGTGGCATGCTTCACACCCATAAACAAGACTCTACTGGACACGACTCGTAGACATACCCTAGGACAAAACTGCTCTGATACCACTTTTGTCACGACCCGACTAGGGCCATGACGGGTACCCGGAGCTAACTACCGAGCACCACTCCTTAAGCTAATCGTCAAACCCAACCTGAACATGCACAATCTCCAAGGCAACAGATACATATATACATAAGCCCTCATGACGGCAAAAATGATATACAAAATATACAATGATGTATCCATGAGGAGACCACTACCTACGTATACGTATCTACGAGCCTCCACTAGAGTACTACGACATAAGGACGGGACAGGACCCCGTCATGCCTAAATATATACACAAAAAAAAAGCATCAATGACTAGCACCTCCGGAGTAATGGAGTGCTCCTGCGTAGCTGCTGGATAGCTCCTAAGAATCTGGGCCGCCTCCCTGTCTACCTGTGGACATAAACACAGCGCCCAAAAAGAAAGGACGTCAGTACGAACAATGTACTGAGTATGTAAGGCATATATGATAACATAATAAGGAAACATAGAAAGTATAGGAAGAAAAGATAACTGTAGCTGCCTGCCTCTTGAGGAGGAATCATGCATGCTCACTTTTACCTTCCAAACGTATCATATATACATACATAACCTATCTGAATCAATAACATCATTAGCCCGCGTCCGGGCCTACCGCGTCTAGGGTAATCATATCACGCTGCCCACTAGTGGTGTCACGTCCAGCCAACTAAGAACAATGTTATCATATGCCGCCTGGCCTAGGGTGTCATGCCCGGCCACCTAGGAACGGTGTAATCAGGCACATGTACTTATCATGAAGCGTGCATAAGAGCTCAAATAAAAGTTGTATTCTATCGGATTGACGTAAGGTCGGAAACCTCGGATTACATTATGGAACATAATCATCGCTATGCCTCGCCTTGAAAGAACTAGTATCATGAGGTAAGGTAACAATAAGGAATAACATCAATTAATCGTAAACATAGGATTCTCAAGCTCATGAAGGCATCATTATCATCATCACTATCATAGAACATATCTCATAAGAAGCTCTTAAAAATCTTTACCTTTCATATTTAGAGATGTAAGAAGGTCATGGGAATATAGGGGGAAGAATACACAATGTAAAAGTCATGCCTTTGAAAGAAAGGGAATAGCCTCACATACCTTTACGTCTCCTCAACTTTATCGTCTAATTCCTTGACTTTCAAGCTCACATGCTACCTTCAAGAGAGTTTGTACTAAGATTATACAACCGGAAACATACTTAAGCTTAAGCTAAAGCAACTAAAAGAATATGGAAATTCGATGACACTTCCTTTGTTTTGACAACTTCTTCCATGAAATAAGATAACCCTCAAACATCCACAAGAACACTTATGATAACATAATCAATAGGTTCCTTAAGTCAAACATTGTTTACTTCTTAAATCCACCTTCAAGATCATCCATAACTGTACCTATATTACAACATCATATTCATTCTCATAAATTACTCCTTTAATATCATTCGGACCATTCACCACAAGTTTGTACAAATAACATGTCAAGAACTATTATTCAAGTTAAGTCATTAATCAAGAGTATCACTATTTCCATATTTGCACTCCATATTCTCCTCCCTTCCATAATCCAAGTCTTTTAACCTCTCAATACTCTTAATAACATGAATTCAACATAAAGCTTACCTTTAATGATGTAGGAATGGACTTTGAATGGAATTACTTCACTTGGAGAAAACCCTACTTCAACACCAAAGAGATTCTTGGTTTTCACAAACCCTAGAGAGTATCCTTGCACTTGATTCCATAATTTCTTGGTGTTTACTCCTCGATTTACCTTGGATATATGATGATATGATGAGAGAATTTTTTTAGAACCTTCAAGACTTAGAGAGAGACTAAAATCTGAAAATTCGAAGCTCAACTCGTCTATTTATAGCTGAAACTGGAAAGTTCCAGAGAAATGGTTCGACGAGCGGGTCGACGGTCACGTCCACGTGTTGACTGTCCATTGACTTGCTCCGTCGACCTACTTTTGCAAACGGATAAGTTTGCAGTGGTCCTATTGACGGCGGAGATCGACGGCCCTTCGATGTGTTGACGGTCCCTTCGACGTATCCGATCGTTTCTATGCATCGAAATTCTCAACATAGAGATGGTTCATATTGACGGCCCGTCGACATGATTTACGGTCCATCAATAATTTCTGGTGTCTGCAGACTTCCTTGAATCTGCTCAGCCTGCGTCGGTTCAATCCGTTCAACTTCTAACCTCGTAAATTACCAAGACTACCTGCTGGTACACTGTATTTAATATTCTCTACCTTAACTTCCTCCATCAAGCTTTTTTTTCTTTTTCCCCAAATATCTTTGGAATATTAATTATAATCATTGAGTATCCCTTCTTACTAGGGGGGACATCATATACACCTTAACCTACGTTAGCCTATTCACCGCTCAACGACATGAAGTTTTCTGAGGTGTAACATTTAAGAACAATTGTGCAAGAAATAGGAGGCTCCTCGAGTTGAGATCCGCGCGGGTCTCCATAGACTTTCAAGTTGGGGATCAGTATTTCGTCGTCTCCATATGGTATGGGGTCAAGCCCTTCTTGTTGACTAAGTGGGACATAACTCCTAAGTATATTTCGGTGTTCCTTTCCGTTTTACCCGACAGTGTGGTGTCGCTTTGTTAGTTCCTCAACATGTTTTGGAAAAAGTTT
>NC_081352.1:2388737-2395336 GCF_029784015.1 Lycium ferocissimum
TATCGACAAGCGATTTATTGCGTTGGAAACTAGACTCGAAGAAATTTATTTTAGGCTTTTGAAACACCTTAAAACGCTTCATATGATAAGAGATATTCTGCCCTCAATTGAACAAAAATTTTTACGCGAAACTTTACCCATCCTTTCTCCAAAGTCGTACTACTCCATTTCTTCCGCTCATTTACTTATAAAACCTTCCAGTATACCTTATATACATCATTTACTCCTTAAATATACTTAATAATTCTTGCTCCTTATATTCCAAAGTGGTTTTACTTAACTATAACTCAACGTACTTATATTTCAAATTTAATAAGTGCTTCTTCGAAGATACGGGGTGTAACATTCCTCCCCCCTTAGGAACATTCGTCCTCGAATGTTAAGTCCTTAGAAATTCTACAGAAATTTTGCTAGAGTTTTCCCTATAAATACAACAATCGAACCTGTACACAGCAACCCAAAATAATGCCCCACAGGGCCACATGCTATAATGAAAGACAATATGGCCTCACACGACCAATTATAATAGCTATAGTAAATCTGATACCTGGGCTTATGATGTCTCAACTTGGACCTCCCGGGACGATGGGAATAAGTGCGGATACTTGGTCCTCATCTCCTCCTCTGCCTCCCACGTCGTTTCCTCGACATTATTATTTCTCCAGAGTACTTTAACAGAGGCCACATCTTTAGTTCGGCCGAGCGAACACCGCCTATCTAATATAGCCCTTTGGGACCTCCTCATACGATAACTGCTCAGTTACCTAGATATCATCCACTGGCACGATTCTTGAGAGATCTCCTATGCAATTACGGAGCATGGACACATGGAATACTGGATGCATAGACTCTAATTCGGGAGGTAGTTCCAGCTCATATGCTACTTTACCCACTGTACGAATAATTCTATATAGCCCAATTTGTCGTGGGCTCAACTTACCTTTCTTGCCAAATCTCATCACTCCTTTCACTGGTGAGATCTTTAGAAAGACCCAATCTTCTACCTCAAACTCTAGCCTGCGACGCCAATTATCTGCATAGGATTTTTGTCGACTTTGCGCCGTTAACAACCTTTCTTGGATCGCTTCACTTTATCAACTGCTTGTTGTATTAGGTGCAGGCCTACTATCGATTTTCCCAACGTCAAACCATCCTATGGGTGACCTATATCTTCGCCGTATAAAGCTTCATAAGGAGCCGTCCGGATCTTTGGAATGATAACTGTTATTATATGCAAACTCGATAAGGGGTAAATGATCATCCCAGCTACCTTGGAAGTCAAGTACACAAGCTCTCAACATGTCCTCAAGTGTCTGTATAGTACGTTCCGCCTACCCATCTGTCTGCGGATGAAATGCAGTACTAAGACTCACCTGGGTCCCTAATCCTTCCTGGAAAGATCTCAAGAAATTAGCGGTGAACTGCGCTCCTCTATCCGAAATAATGGCTGTAGGGACACCATGAAGTCGTACAATCTCTTTAAGATAGAGCTTCGCATAGTCTTCAGCTGAATAGGTTGTTCTGACAGGTAGGAAGTGAGCTGACTTTGTAAGCCTATCAACTACGACCCATATTGAATCATACTTCCGCTGGGTACGGGGCAATCCAGTAATAAAATCCATGTTAATTACCTCCCACTTCCACGTCGGAATCTCCATAGCCTGCAATAAGCCTCCGAGCTTCTGATGCTCTATCTTGACTTGCTGACAATTGGGACACCGCGTGACAAATTCCGCTATATCTCTTTTCATTCATGTTACACCTCAGAAAATTTTTCGTTAATGCACAGTGAATAGACCAGAGAAGAGCACGAAGTATATGGTATTTCGATAAGTAAGGGATGACATTTGATGACCCTAATTAAGATTTCAAAGACATTCAAGGTGAGAGGATAAAATTTGCCCAGAGAAGGCAAGGCATACGATATGTATCGAGAAGAATTTACGAGTAACAATTTAACGATGATTTAATGATGCTTTGGAGAAGAGTTATAACATCCCTTAGATTATTGGTGAGGTGCTAAACAAGTATTAAGAAGGTTCCATAAGGATTGGAGATCAAACGAGTCGACGAGAAAGAGTTCGGAAGAACTGGCATTATACGGCCCAACATACTGGCCGTATAAATTATACTGGCCGTATAATCAGCCCAGAATAGCAAACCTCTCTGGACCAAATCTACGGCCAGACATACGATCAGTATAATTTATACGGATCGTATGTTGGTCCGTAGATTTGGAGCGGGACAGATTTGTGTTATTAATAAGGGGTCCAAGTTTATTTCATTTCATTTCCTCTTCACACCCCTTCTCTCTAGAACATTTCTCCACACTTCTCCCACAAGAATTCAAGGGATATTAGTGATCAACTTCATTAAACCAAGAGAATCAAGTGTAAGAAACCCATTAAAGTTCATCCAAGACAAGAATCCAAGTGAAGGTGAAACTAGGGTTTTGCTCAAGTGAAGTGTTTCCACCCAAGGTTCATTCCTACACCATTTAAGTTAAGTTTTATGGTATTCCCATGTTATTTAAGGTATTGAAAAGTTGAAACAATTAGATTGTAGAAGGATATAGAAAATGGGTCATGAATGTGGGAATAGTGTCATTTTTGAGTAATAGCTTGGATTGAGTCATGATTCTTGATATGTTGTGATTATGGTTATGTTATAAATGATGTTAAGAACATGGGATAGAAATTGTATATGAATGAACGTAATCGTGTGCTATGACCATGGATATGGATGATTGGAACTGAATTGAGAAGTAAGGATAATGTAGGTGAATAAAGGCTATTGTTGTGATGTTGTGAATGTTATTATTGATGTTTGGGATGATATTTGATATGGAGGAAGTCATGTAAATAATGGAGATGCTGTCCAATTTTCTCTCTAGCTTTATTCATGTATGCTAATCTATCGATTGTCTAATGTTAGTATAACACTAATGAAGGTAAAAATGTGAGCATTGAAGGAGAACGTGCAAGCAATAGAATAGTTGAACGGAAAGGTATGTAAGGCTAACCCTTCTTTCATAAGGCATGGTTCCTTGGCCAAATATCTAATCTTCTATGAGCCTATGATGTCCTCCAAACGATTCTATCTTTAAGAGATACTAAGCTTATTATTCTCGATATGTTACGATTGCACTAAAATTCCTCCTATGATGAGTAATCCTCTAGGGATAGATGTAATGAACGAGGATAGTAATGATGCTACAGATGCTTATGAGCTTTTATGTATATGTGCCTATGTATGACTATTATGAAACCTCGATCTTATATGTCCAGGTAGAATATATATATATATATATATATATATATATATATATATATATATGTATTGCGTGCGCACTACTGAAGTTGGGTACGGATAACCCTGAGCCTTGGTAGGGCCAGGTATGTATACTCATCGAGCCGTGCCATGGCCGGGTATGTGAAACACCGAACCTTCATGGTCGGGTATGCTATGTACATGATATGGATATGTATACGATATGAATATGAATATAATACGAATATGCTATGAATACGAAAATGGATACGAAATGTAAATGAGTATGGATATGAATACGGATACGGATACGGATGTATGTACACAAACACGCATTAGAAATGGAAAGTCCCTATGAAAAGCATGTAAGTGTTTATGACGATGATACTACTATCTCCTATCCTATGCTATTTCTTATGTTGCCTATTATGTTTTCATAATGATGATTGATCATGCTTTACATACTCGGTACATTAACATGCGACGTCCTTTGTTTGTGGACGGTCGCGTCATGCCGCGGGTGGCCGGGGAGACAGAGCTTGATCCATAGCTTTTATACTCAGGGACTACATAGCGGATCTCCATTTCATTCGGAGCTATAGCTTTTGGTATTTATTCTTTTGTGTACATATTTATGGGCATGGTGGGGTCTTGTCCCGCCTATATGATATGACATATTCTCCTTAGAGCTCGTAGACATTTGTATATGGTTAGATGTGTTTGGCCTTGTTGCCTATATTTTGGATATCATTTTGTTAGCCTCATCGTCGACTTATGTACATTGATACGGGCATAGTTGCTAATGATGATATATATATATATATATATATATATATATATATATATATATATATATATATATATATATATATATGGTTGCCCAATGGAATTAGTATGAATAATGGATGGAAAGTATGATTTAGCTATGTGGCTCACCTAGATGTAAATGTGAAAGTATGTTAGAGGTACCCGGGTGGGTTAGCACCGGGTGCCCGTCGCGGCCCTCCGGTTAGGTCGTGACAAAAGTGGTATCGGAGTAGTTCTATCCTAGGGTGTGTCTACGAGCCGTGTCCAGTAGATTCTTGCTTATGGGTGTGTTACTGTCATGACCCAAACCGATGGGCCATGACTAGTGCCCGCTTGGACACCCGTATACAAACCTGCTAAATATAATCAGACCGAAACTGAAAACAATATGGCAATCTGTAAAACCACACTGTAAACTCATCATGTCATACATCAAAAGAACCTGTCTCTTGAGAAGCCATAGCTAACCAAAACATAACAAAATACGCAAGCCGATAAGGCTGCCGCTATACACGGGAATATCCAAAACGAACTACATCTGCATAGCTGACCAAACCGTATATACACAACCCACATATGTCTACAGACCTCTACGAATATAACAAGGCCTATGTCAAAGGATCTGTACCAAAATGACTCAAGCCCAAGAACAATGGAGCTCTCAGCGAGTGAGTAGTAGTCTAAGCCGGAGGATCACCAAGCGAGTATTCATGCACTGCGGGCATGAAACGCAGCCCCCAAAGAAAGAGGGTCAGTACAGAAAATGTACTGAGTATGTAAAGCATGAAGTACAATAAAGAAGATCACGACTGAGCAAAGAAGTTGACAGGAGGCGAGTATGGTGATCAAAGGTACCAATGCGTTTGTGCCTTATAAGATGAGTCATGCATACATATATAATATAACGTACCCGGCCCTCTAGTGACGGACTCGGTGAAATAATCATATATATACCGCACCCGGCCCTCTAGTGAGGGACTCGGTGAAATAGTCATATCTTGTACCGCCCATTATGGGACTCGGTGAAATATATAATATACATACCCGACCTACAGTGAGGGACTCGGTGAACAATGCAATAAACCGTGCACGATTACGTACCTCGACCGGGACTCGGTGAATGATATATTAACGGTATGCACGAGTAGAATATCATGAGCAACCTTATGCAAACTAAATCATCATCCGAGACTCAATAGAATAATCGAATGAACCAACACTTGAGAATCAAAGACAAGCTCGTCATGTCAAGTACCACCGAGAACTAGAGTTCATTGGAGTCATGTATGTACGTCGTTCGTTCACTTTATGTAATTCATGCCAAAAAGAAGGAAGGGATAACTTTACATACACTTTGGAGCCTTTAGAAGTAGAGTCATCATCAATGAGTAAAATTGAGAAAATCTAGAAGTAGCTCCAATTCTCATATTCGCTTTGAAATCATAAACTTGAGTTCTTAAAACACAAAATCATCATTATCGTTGTCACCAACATAAAATCATTCTTATCCTCCACATCATGAGAATCTTTAAGAACCATGGACTTTTAGTTTTTGAAAACAAGAAGGTTACGGAAACTTTTATGAAATCATACCATAGGAATCATGCCTTTGAAAGAAAGGGACGAGCCTTAACATACCTGTTCAACCTCCAATTATCTACACTTATTCGTCCGAGCTCGCAAGTCTACATTTACGAGGATTCACACAATCGTTAGACTCATCGTAGTATATTTGTGCTAAGCTCTCAAGTCAAACTTGTTATATCCCGTATTTTGTACATTGAGACAATCCGGATTAACTATGGTAAGTTAGGGACAAAACCATTCCGGGATACAAAGTCGAGACTTTTGACCTTCGGTTTTATTTTAAGACATAAGTTGTTCATGAATTTGTTGGCATTAAACATTTAGGAAAATTTGAGACCAAAAGTGGAATAATTGAAAGTTGGAAATCATGCATTTTAGGCCATTTGGCCGTGTGAGTTGGAGGTGGTTCCCACACATTTTGTGGCCAATTTTAATTGGTCCAACACATGTGTGGGCCATGGACACATGTATAAGTCTTATATGAAAGCATAAAAGATGACCACTAAGTCATCTTCTCTTCATTCAACACTTAGAAAAAAAAGAGAACCTTGGATGAACTTCAAAGGGCCATTCGGCCAAGACAAAAAAAATTGAAGTCCAAATTGAGCCATCACAAAAATATTTTCTTCAAGAAAATCCACTAATTGGAAGTCCCTCATTAACGTGGAGTTGTTATTTGGGCCAATAGATCATTCGTTTCATCAATCGCAAACCCTAGCCTAGTTGTGAAGTTGAAGGGAAAAGGTAAGATTTAACTTGTTTTATGTGTTGTGAATTATGTATGCATGTTGTAGTATGCCAAAATGGATGAAAATCATGAAATATGGTATGTTGGAGTTGAGGCCGTGTGTTTGGTATGTGCCGTGTGTGTGTTGTGTAGGAGTGATGAACTAAGTCTAATGTAGTGATGTTTAGTCATGGTAGTTTGTTGAAAT
>NC_081352.1:2395436-2403984 GCF_029784015.1 Lycium ferocissimum
AAAATTTAAAAAACAAACCTTCAAAACATAATTAGAATGAATGAATTCTTACCTTTTTCTTCCAACTTCTTCACTTGTCCAAAGTGTCAATCAACAAAACCAACGACTTATCTTCCGAAATAATTGCACCACGTTGTGAGGGACCTTGAATTAGTATAAATATAACAAGGAAATAATTTTTTGAAACAAGATTTTAAGGGTGAAATGGAGGGGCCGGCCGAATGCCCCTCCTATTGTTCTTGAAATATTTCTTGTTTTCTCCTTCTTTCTTATGTCTTGAAAATTCTAGAGAATTTTTCATGAATCTTAATCCTTTTATTTTTACTTAGTCACATGACTTAGTCACATGACTAAGTCATGGGTTGGGCCAAGCCACCCCTCAACTTTGGGCTTCAATTTCTTCATTTTCATTTTTTTTTCTCTAGCCCAATTTCCTTAGCCCATGCTTGGTAATTCATGAAACCATTTTTCAAAATTCCAATTTTGCCCTTAGTCTTTTCCAATATTTCCACGTCTACATTTTCCAAAACATCACATGCACACTAAGTAGAATCCCATTGGAACCTCAATTCCTACCATTCCGACTTATTCCCGATTTCTCCGAATACGCTCAAAATGCGAGGTATAACATATTTGACCAGTTGCAGGGTGCTAAGTGTTTCTCGAAGATAGACCTACGGTCAGGCTATCACCAGGTGCGAGTATGAGAGTGCGTATATTCCAAAGATCGCATTCAGACCCGACCGGGCACTATAAGTTTATGGTGATGTCTTTGGGCCGACCAATGCTCGACAGTTGTTTATGGATCACGAATGAACGAGTATCTGCCGTTCTAGATATGTTCGTGATTGTGTTTATTGATGATATTACAAGTCTATTCACGATGGAGCAGAGCATGCGAATTATCCGAGAACGGTACCAGGGGTGCTCCAAGACTGAAATTGTATGCTAAGTTCTCTAAATGTGAATTATGGTTGTTTTGAGCATTCTTGGGGCATGTTATTGAGCCGATGGCATTCGATGGATACACAGAAGATCGAGGCCGTAAAGACTTGGCACTGCATCTACGACACCTACCGAGGTACGTAGCTTTAGCAGATGCGGGATGTAAGATTTGTGGAGAGTTTGCTTCGATTTTAGCGCCGTTAACGAGGCTAACTCAAGGAAGCTAAGTTCCGATGAGCGACTTGTGAATGAAACGTAAGCTCAGCTGTGAAGAAGTTGACTACGACTCCGCTTCGACTCTTCCGAGGGACCGGATGGCTATGTCATTTATTGTGATGCTTCCGGTGTTGGGCTAGGTTTTGAATTAATACGGCATGGCGTAGTTATAGCCCTATACCTCCCTACAAACTCGAAACATGAAAGAAATTATCCCACTCATGATCTAGAATTAATTAGGCGGATTCACGCTTTCAAGATACGGAGGCATTATCTATATAACGCATCGATATTTATACGGATCACAAAAGCCTCAAGATATCTATCTTTAAGGAAGGAGCGAATTTGCGGCGGAGCAGGTGGCTAGAGTTGTTGAAGGATTATGATGTCGATAGTCTATACCATCCAGGGAAAGCAAATGTTGTAGCGTATGCACTTAGCCGTAAGTCTATAGGCGCTTGACGGACGTGCAACCGTAAAAGGAAGGAATAGTCCGTGAGATTCATCAGCTAGCTAGTCTTGGAGTTCGTTTGGCTGATTCTGGAGATAGTGGGGTTTCTGTTCAAGGAGTTGCTAAATCCTCTATCATGGAAGAGGTAAAGCGACGTCGCCTGACGAGGATTCCCGGGTTTCGGGCACAAGATAGAGACCCTTCCAAAAGAGAAGGCTCCCCATTCGAGGTCACACACGATGGAGTACTACGATACGCAGAGGATTACGTGTACCGAGGTTGCAGTGCCGCGCAACAGTTATGGGAGAGGCACATTATGCCTCGTTATTCTATTCATCCGGGTCAACAAAATGTATCATGACCTCGGATGTTTGTACCGGGTGGATGGCATGAAAAGTGGGACATAGCAAGAGTTTGTTGCTCGGTGCCGAATTGATAACAAAGTTAAGATCAAGCATCGGCTCGATGGGTTATTACAGGAGATGGAAATTCCGACTTGGAAGTGGGAAGCAATTAATATGGATTTCATTACAGGTTTACCTCGCACTCCACGGAAGTATGATTCCATATGGGTTATAGTACATAGGCTGAGAAAATCAGCCCATTTTCTTCCAGTCAGGACTACTTATTCAGCTGAGGACTATGCAAAGTTATATATTAAGGAGATAGTAAGACTTCACGGAGTTCCCAAATCTATTATATCCGGCAGGTGCGCAACTTACAGCTAACTTCCGGAGATCATTCCCGGGTAGATGGATTGGGGACACGGGTGAGTCTTAGTACCGCATTTCACCTCGACATCGACGGAATGGACGGTAGCCGTACTATTCGGACGCTAGAGATATGTTGCGGGCATGTGTCATTGACTTCGCAGGTATTTGGGATGATCTACCACTTATTGAGTTTGCCTACAATAATAGCTATCATTCCAGCATCTAGATGGCACCGTATGAGGCTCTATATGACAGGAAGTGCAGGTCACCTATTGGCTGGTTTGATGTTGGGGAGACTAAGCTAAGATATGATTCAGCAAGCCATTGATAAGGTAAAACTTATTCGGGAAAGGTTATTAGCAGCTCAGAGTCGACATAAGTCATATGCAGATAATCGACGTCGACACTTAGAGTTTCAGATTGGCGACTGTGTATTCTTGAAGGTGTCACCTATAAAGGGTGTAATGAGATTCGGCAAGAGCGGGGAAGTCACTTCGAGATATATCGGGCCTGTCGGATTGTCACTTAAGGTAGGCAAGGTTGCTCATGCGCATTAGACCTACCATCCGTCCGGGGAGCAAAGCCGCCTTCCACGTATCTATGCTTCGCAAATGTATTGGTGATCCTTCCAGAGTATTCCCCGTGGATGATATCCAAGTGATAGAGGAATTATCATACGAGGAGAACCCTATAGCTATACTGGATCGTCAAGTGAGAAGGTTGCGTACTAAAGACGTGGCTTCTGTTAAAGTATTGTGGCGAAACAATAACAGGGAGGAGATGACTTGGGAAGCTGAAGAGGAGATGAAGAAGAAATATCCTCACTTGTTTCCTATGCCTACAGGTAATCTAAACTCCTAAATTGATTATGTTGATTGATAAATGAACTATATGTGATAGCTATAAAAGAGACTCCCCCAAAATCCCTGTAAAACCTAGTGAGACTAGTATAACATTCGAGGACGAATATTCTAAAGGGGGGAAGGATGTTATATCCCGTATTTTTGTACATTGGGATATTTTAAGCTAATCGCGACAAGTTAAGGACAAGACTATTTTGGAATCCGAGGTAGAGACTTTTAACCTCCGATTTTGTTTTAATGCACAAGTGCTTATAAATTTTATTTGGCATAGAAATATTAATGGAAATTATGAATTAATTAACCATGATTATATTATTAAGTGGGATTAAAAGTTTAATTATTCACTAATTAAGCCATAAGTGGCGATGCAGGCCCCACCCGTGACATGGCCAAGTGTAATTCGACTTTGGGTGGGCCACGTGTCTAGCTCATGGACATCCCATATATATAATGTGGATGACTAAGGACTCATTTACCATCTTCAACAAACATAGAAAATTTAAAGAGGGAGAGAGAAGCTCTCGGCCATGGCTGGCCGAGATTAATTTTGTGATTAGTGATCAAAAATTTAATTTTCTCCAAGCATTTCAACTCTTTGGAAGGTGTATAATAACGTGGGATTGATCCTAGGGCAACAAGAACAAGTACCGATTCAAGGCACAAATTCTAGCCAAGTTGAGAAGTCAAGTGTTAAAGGTAAGGTTTAATCTTCTTTTGCATGTATTATGGATGGTTTGTGCGTGTTGTAGTGTGTAGAAATGAATGAAATTCATGGAACTATGTGTGTTGGTGTTGAAGCCGTGTAGGGGCTGTTTGTGTATGAAATGGTGAATTGATTTTACTTGATATTTTGATTGTTGTTGTTATGGATTTTATAATGAGAATGAAGGGTGTAATGGTTCAAGTTGGAGTTGTAATTGTTTGTGGGCTGTTGTAGAAGTTAATATGATGTTAGTATAGTTTGTTGCATTTATGTAAATGATGTTGTTAACGTGTGGTTGTTGGTATAGTTCATGAAGTTGGAAGAAAATAATGTGTTGTTGTTGTTCTTGTTGAACTTTGAAGATTATGTGTTGTATTGTGTGTTGGTTGGGCTGTTTTGGAGTGTTATACGGGCTGTCCGGAATGTCCTCGAGTCATGTTTGGATAGTCTCGGGTTGATGCTTGAATACATAATTAGTGATGTTGGCTTGGTTGTATGTAGTTCGTTTGAATATAAGCGAAGCGTCGTCTAATTATCTCGAAAGGAATTATTAACGTTAGGATACGTTTTGAATCTCTTCGTAGTTTAATAGTAGTTCTTGACGTCTTAATATAGGTTGAAGCACTATTGGGCAGCGTATATGTGTTGGGGTTAAGTAGTAAACGCTAAAGGTATGTAAAGCCTATCCTTCTTTCTTTTGGCATGTCCTAGATGTAAGTATGATACGATATGAGCTTCGGGTAACTCTATTCATGTTAGAGATGTTTATGATTCTTATTCACTTAACGATGTTAAAATTCTTAATGTAGTCGAGTTATCGCCTCGAGTCTTCTATATGATTGGATAGTAAATGATGCATAAAGAGTTCCTATTCTTAAGGGATTCTATAATGAATAACGTCCTTGACTTTCATAAGCTGTCTCGTATTGGTTTGATACATGACTATGACCCTTGAGCCATTCCTTAATATAGTTCGTAATGTCATTTAGAGAGAACTTAATATGGCTATCATCCTGATACTCGAGCGTTGGTTAGTCTACTTATCTATTGAGTCTCAAAAGATGATTTATATGCGTAAGTTGGCCACAACTCGCTCGTGCATCACCGTTATTACATAGCACCGAGGCCCTCGCACTGTAGGTCGGTACGTATATATATATATTATGGTGTTATGCTGTGTTATGGTGTTATGCTGTGTTATGGTGTTATGCTATGTTAGGGTGCTATGCCGTGAGCTATCTATGCCGGTGATCGGCAGTTATCGTGATACGGAGTTATGCCGTGATACCCAGTTATCGTGATGCAGGTATCTTGTGTTATGGGCCAAAGAGCGCGGGTGGCGACCATGTTCACCGAGTCCTATAATGGACCGCATATGATATATGATATTGACATGCATGATTTGTGTTTCAAAAATCAAGCATTTTGGCATTCGGTTATTGTACTCATTTTATCGTACTTCTTATTTTGTTATAATCCGTTTCGTATTTCATGCTTTATATACTCGCACATATTTCGTACCGACCCCCTTTCTTTGGGCCGAGTTTTACGATCGTTGAGTGTCGTACGCTCGTTTTGGTGATCGTATTAGGATATCTATTCAGCGTCTTGGAGTGCTACCTTTTGTTCGGGAGCCATTTTTGGTATAGATCCCTTGTTGTATATATATACTTAGCCGGTGGGTACGGCGGGCCCCGTCCGTCATATGTTACTATTGTCACTCTTAGAGGTCCGTAGACATATGTGTGGGTTGTGTATAGATGCTTGTTCGATTGTGTCACGTATGACTCATGTTTCGTGGCATTCCCATTCGTAGTGGCGGCCCTTGTCGACTCAAGGTATATGTCTATGTTTGGGATGTTGTGTCTAGCTGGCTTGCCTCGCACATGAGATATATATATATATATATATATATATATATATATACATGTTTTGGAAGTCAGTGGTGTTATGATAAGAGCTTGTCATTTATATATACGATGTTATCTGTTGAAAGTTGTAACTCCTCTGGAGACAAGTTGCTATGATGTGTCTATATATGTGACAGTTTTGAGACGACGTCTTGCCTTTTATATATATAAGTTCCTTATTATGGTAATTGTGAGCTGATTATAGTTAACAGGGGTATATGAGTGTCCAGCTCGGGCACTAGTCACGGCCTACGGGGTTGGGTCGTGACAGAGATATACCCTTTATCCCTACTTAGTTGAATATGGAGAAATAAATGTGTTCTTGTTACCTTTGACAACCATAGAGATATAGGCGTTATAGTAGCATCTACCGTCTTGTGAGTAGTTCGAGAGAATATCATAAAGTATAATTAACCCGTCAACTAGTAACCCAGGAAATAAAATAGGTGGAATTGTCCGAAGATCAACTGGATTGTCAAAAGCCATGACCCTAGATCTTTCTCCCATCTGATAATTCTTACAATCTTTGTCAAGATATTCCCAGTCACAAAGAAAACACCCATCACAAATCGTTTACTTTTCAGTTTTAGTTTAGTTCAACAAACATATTGATTTTCACTTTCTTGAATAGTTTCATCTGAATTTGAATTTGCTTACAAGAGAATCTAAGTCTCTATGGGATCGATATTCGGACTTAACCGTCTATATTACTTCTACGACCACGTATACTTGCGTGTGCGTTTGGGAGCCACAAGTTTTTGGCGCGTTGTTTTGGGACTTAGAAAATTTTTGCTGTTTTTCTAATTTGAGTTTGTTTTTCTATTCAAGTCTTTACTTTTTTGTTGTACTACTTGTGTCACTTCAGGCTTCTCTAGTTTATGCCAAGCACTCGAAGTTCAGGAAAACCGTCAGTTGATCTTGATCACGAAATCGAAAGAACTTTTCACCGACAAAGAAGAATGGCTAACGAAGCAGCAAGACTCGCTCTTGAACAGGCAGAAAGGGATAGAGCCAGAGAAGGCGATGAACAGGGTGCAAAAGCACAAGAACAACGAATTCTTCTATCCAGTTATGCTAGGCCTAGTCTGGCAACTATTGCTAAGGCTATTGTTAGACCGAAATTCGGAAATTTTTGAGCTAAAAAGAATAAATTAGGTATTTGGTGCAATATACGTGCCGATAATGGGTAAGTCTAGTGAAGACCCGCATAAGCACTTGATGCAGTTTGTGGAATTGAGCGAGAATTTCCAATATAGAGATGTCCCCGATGATTATGTGAAGCTGTCCTTATTCCCGTTTTCACTGATTGGCGAAGCGAGGGAATGGTCGACGAATCTACCTGCAGGGTCTATCACTTCTTGGGAGATATTATCCAATAAGTTTTAACGATAGGTTCTTCTGACCCAAGAAAACAAAGGAGCTGCGAGGATGTCACGACCCGACCTACGGGCCGCGACGGGTACCCGAGGCTGACCACCGAGCACCCCTCATTCTATTGCTTAACGTGTCTTTATGCATTTCTCTTATCGTTTATAATCATAGGAAACGACTTTCATGTAACATATTTATTTATATAACGTAGGCCCTTTGGGCTATCAAAATAGTAATAATATACATAGGCTTTCATTTACACAATGACTATGGGACCATACTACCCATACATACGTATCTACGAGCCTCTACTAGAACACTGAACATATGGACGGGACAGGACCCCGCCGTGCCCAAAATACATGTACACAAAATAATGTCTCAAAATAGCACCTCCGACAATGGAGTGCTCACGCGTCGGCCTCCGGCTCTATTGACCTGTCTCTCGGCCTATTCGGGGCATGAACATAGCGTCCAAAGAAAAGGACGTCGCACGAATATTGTACCGAGTATGTAATGAAAGCAAGAATGATGGAGAAACAAAACGGTAATATATGGAATAACACAGGGGGAGTCATTAACATTTCCTTCATAGTACTTGCTTTCCGTAGGGCGTTCCATGTTCTATTTCGTACTCGTATACATACATCCATATCCTTTACTTACTTACCTTTCATATCTATTATCTCGTCATACCTACGTACTCGTATCACGTGCTTTCGTATATACATAGCCCTTACTCGCACTTACATGTTAGTAGTATATTCGAACTCTAATCTCGTCATATGTATAGCATAATCGTACTCAGAAGATATTATATACTTATCTCATTCGTACTCACATGAATGTGATGCATATGGTATAATCATACAGTAACGCAATCATACTCACATAGATATCATACGTGAAACATAGTCAAGCTCGTATAAGCATCATGCATATAACATAGTCGTATTCATAACAGTATCATACATGTAGCATACTCGTATTCATATAGGTTGGCATCATTCGTACTCGTCTGCCCCTTCGGGCTCGATAGGATCGCTAGCATACGTACCGACCCCTCTTGGCTCGATGGCATTCTTGGTATACGTACTCGGCCCTCTTGGGGACCATCGGGTATACGTGCTCCGGCCCTCTTGGGCTCGATAGGCTTGATGGCATTCGTACTCGGCCCTCTCGGGCTCGATGGGCTTAACAGTATCCGTACTCGGCCCTCATGGGCTCGATCACATCACATATATCTCACATCGTACGTGCATCATCATATCGTCATAATACATATATTTGTGCATACATACCATATACTCAACATCGTACATCTTGTAGATTTATGATTAGGATTTTTTAAATATTGGTTCTATCGTAATTAACAT
>NC_081352.1:2404084-2428681 GCF_029784015.1 Lycium ferocissimum
ATGATTATGTTTTTTTCCCCGGAGGTCCCGTAGACAGGGTGGGGTTCGTATATGTTTCGTGAGATTTGCGCACGCTTAGAGTTTGTTCATGTTTCTGTGACGGCCTTATCGGCCTTCGCGGCATGCCCACTTGTCCCGTTAAATTATGATTTACTTCGTTTATCTTTAATATTTTGCTAATTCAGGATAAGGTACGTATGAGTGCCCAACTAGGGCACGTGTCGCGGCCTACGGAGTTGGGTCGTGACAAAATAAATCATCAATCCTGGGGAGGGGATATATATTCTTTATGGTCACTTTGTTCACCGCCTATAATCGGCCACATCCGCGGCCGACCCATCTTTCTTTTCTCACGAACAATACCGGTGCTCCCCGGGTGATGTCGGCCGGGCCTAACGAAGCCCTTATCTAATAGATCCCTCGAGCCGCTTCCTTCCTTCTTTCGATTCTGCCCGCCGCCATTCCCCGTAAGGAGGAATAGATATGTGCTAAGTATCTCGGCAACACATCTATAGTGAACTCTATCTCCTTCTCGTGAGGAAGACACGGGAAATACATCCGGAAATTCATTGACTACGGATCGACCGCAGAGTCGGTGCTACCTGGCCAAGTCATGCACATGAACCGGATGATAAATATAACCCTTTCTAACCATCTTCCTTGCCTTGAGGTATGAAATAAACTTACCCTCGGCGATGCCGTATTCCCTAGCCATTCTATAGTTGGCTCCCTTGGAAACTGAAACCGAACTATCTTGTTTCTACAATCAACGTTAGCATAACAAGAAGCTAAACAATCTATACCCATAATAACATCAAACTCAGTTGTCACACCCTTGATCCGATAGGGTGTGATGGGCACCCGACCCCTATTTAGGGCCGAGCGAACCCGCTAACTCTCGTAATACTCATAATCAGACTGGACCTTAAAATCATAACATAGGTACACAATGAAAGTTCTTCGGAAACAAACATGCTCTTTTTCTTTTCAGATCAAATAAAATCTGTAATATATAGAAACATGTAGAACTTGTAATACAATGCATAGTGGCTCATCGACTTACATAGCCGCTTACATAACCGACATCTTATACCCACGACACTGTCTGCAAAGTCTCTAACATGGAACATGAATTTATATCATAATGCTCAGACTCGGCAGCACTCCGGAGAAAAAGGAGCTCGCCAATCCCGCTGGAACATCTTCTGCTAATATCTTCAACTCATCTGGGTGTACCTGCGCGTATGAAACGCGGCCCCCGAAGAAAGGGGGTCAGATGCGGAATAGGTCTCGAGTATGTAAACCATGAAATACAATAAACGGGATCATACCGAAGTACCGGTAAATAAAATCATAAAACTTGCCTTTGAAAACGTTTATCATGCATATCAAATCATATAATCATCATGTAAACGTATAAGCGTGTCCCGCCCTCTAGTGAGGGACTCGTAGGTAAAATCATCATATACATATTCATATAACGTGCCCCGGCCCTTTAACAAGGGACGCGGTAAGTAAAATCATATCATCATCATGCATGCATATACATATACATATACATACCGTACCCGGCCCTCTAGTGAGGGACTCGGTGAATAGTGTGTCCCGGCCCCGCTAGCAAGGGACTCGGTATGCCATCCTGGCCACCATCTCCATATCATCACATCATCATCATATCATATATATATATATAACGTGCCCTGTCCCTCTAGTGAGGGACGCGTTGAATAATGCAATTGAATTGCACGAATACATGCTGCCCGGCCCGGACGCAGCCAAGGACATATTGAGCTCCGGCACGAGCGGAGTAGTGACAAACCATATGCATATAAAATCATACTCGTAGACTCAATGAAGTAGTCTAAGCGGGATGTCATTTGAAAAGCGGACAATAGTTATGTCAAATATCTTTCGGAAACATAACATACATCATACGTATTTATAAAAATCCATAAGGGTCATAGTCATATTCAAACCATTGGGATCATAGTCGTACGTCAAACCAATCCGAGTTCGCCTCGGGAAGTTACAAACTTTATTCA
This sequence comes from Lycium ferocissimum, assembly GCF_029784015.1. Taxonomy (NCBI): domain Eukaryota; kingdom Viridiplantae; phylum Streptophyta; class Magnoliopsida; order Solanales; family Solanaceae; genus Lycium; species Lycium ferocissimum. The sequence continues at coordinate 2,406,127 of NC_081352.1, forward strand.
CTTTAGAACGTTCTACGAACAAATCAAAGCGATCCGAGCCTTTCATGTGTTACGGAAGTTCGTAGTTTCGGAATCGTCTAGGAAACAAACTCTTTTTGAACACAAACTTTTATGAAATCTTTGAAATCCATTTATGCGAAAAGACATAAAGACCATAATTTGACTACTTTAAGAATATGAATATCAAGAAACAAATAAGGATCATAAACATGCTCGGATCGCATGAGTGGAATTACCTCGGGTACGTGTCACGCCTTACTTTTCACTAAGACATGCCAAAGAAAGAAGAGTTAAGCTTACATACCTTAGCCGCTTCCTAAGTTAATCCGAACTCAAGTCTCGACTCTCCAAGGTCTACACAATGTTAATAGATATCAAATGTTAGTCATAAACATCGAAGAATCCCATTCCAAGCCATTACTTTTTCTACGAAATTTGGGCAAGATTTTCCCCTATAAATTGCGACATCCCCGAGAATTTAACTCGGCCAAATCCATCAACAACCATACCAACAAACATTCCAACAACATCAACCATTAATTCAAAACGCATTCTAACATTAATAACCTTCTTTCACATAATGCGACGACATTCATTTATATTCAATTCAACTTCAAACATTCAAACTAATATCAACGATCGCATATTCAAATAACAATCCAAAACCTCTCAACCACGATTCAAGAATGTTTCAAACAATCCGCACATTATTCAAAGTAATCCAACCAACCTACTTCTTCACCCGAAATCCTCTAAGTTCGAGAAAACAATCAACGACACATTTCTTCCTTTCAAGTTCATCAACTATATCGACAATTCACACATTGACAACATTATTTTCCATAAACTCAAAGAGCTACATTAAGGTCACATTAACTTTCCAAATTAGCCCACACAATTATAACCTTAACTTGAATCATTAAAACTTCATTTTACATCATAGAATCCATAACGACGACAACTAAAATACTAAGTAAAATTTGTTCATTCCTTAACATACAAAACCATCCATTTTCGGCTAACACCTCCACACACAAGTTCCATGATTTTTATCCATTTCCACACACTACAACAACATACAAACATGCTAAATACAATGACTTCACCATTCCTTGACAACATCATATATGCACGACCACAACAACAACACACGGCTACAACTTCAACATCATACTTTCATTTTCATTCATTCCTACATATCATAACATGCACAAATCATCCATAAAACATGTAAGGAAGATTAAACCTCACCTTTTCCATTCAATTTCTTCACTCGGCTAGATGTTGTTTTGCGACAACGAGCGATTTTCTTGTTCCAACAACTACTCCACGTTAACGAGGGCCTTCCAATTGGTATGAAAGCTAGAAGAAACAAATTTTTCATGATCAATTCCAAGCCAAATCTTTGGTCTTTTTTCTCCTTCTTTTTTTTCTCTTCATTTTTCTTGAAATTTCTAGGAGATGAATGAAAAATATGACTTGCATAGTCTTTGCTTATACATATATATATATATATATATATATATATAAATATATGGCACATGCCATGCACATGGCCAGCCCCTTTTTCTTCTTTTCTCTTTTTTTTTTTTTTTGCCTTCTTTTTCTCCAATTTTCTAGAAATTACCAAGAGATGAAAATAATGAAGATGACTTAATAAGTCATCTAATACCACACATATTCTTCATACATGTGGCCTATGGCCAAGTCATGTGCATGGCCACATGATCTTTTTTTTTTTCATGAATTAAAATTTCAAAACTTCACTTTTGGCCCCAAATTCCTTAATATTTCCATCCAACAAAATTCATAAGCAACTTATGTCTTGAAACAAAGTCGGAAAAATAGCCTTATCTTTAACTTGTCGCACTAACTCAAAATATTCCGACGTACAAAATGCGAGATATAACATCAGTCATATCTAACTCTATCAAATCTGCCAAGGTATAACGACTATATATATTCACCGAACACTTTTTATATACCTGCTTTGATATAACAGAATCTCCTACCGATGTAGCTACCTCAAATGGTTCAATCGACTCAGGTTTTATTCCGATTCTACTAGCAACAAAGGGAGATATATATGATAAGGTGGAGCCTGGATCTATCAATGCATATACGTCCCGAGAGAAAGTCAATAATATACCTGTAACCACATTTGGTGACGCCTCCTGATCTTGTCTACTAGCCAAAGCATATATATGCGGTTCGAAGGACCGCTAGAACTAGAAGCTCGCCACGGCCCGCCGGTATCGGCATACCGCCCCATAGGGCGCATAGCTACGAAAGAAGATGAACCAACAACCGATCCAAGAGGTCGGCCGCACCACCTGGACTACCCCCAAACGGACACTCCCTCATAATATGGCCTTGATGGCCACAAGAAAAACAAGCACCCGTAGCACGATAACACTCCCCAGAATGATGCCTCCCACATCGAGAACACCAAGGCAAAGGTGGCCTCGACTGACCCGAACTCCTGTGCATCTGTGAACCTGAAGCCCTGGAGCTCTGACCAGCTCTTGAATACCCTGTGCTATCAAATCTCCTACCAAATGAACTCGGGGGTGCACTCAGAGATGGGCGGAAGGATATCTACTATCACCGGCGAGGTCGTCCACCTCGGAACTCGCCAGAATACCCAGCTGATCTAGCTCTCTTATGCTGACCCCTGTCATGATCTCTATCGGTGGCCGACCTCTATGTCGGTCCTCTACCCCCGTGCGCATATGCCTACACCCGAGCAATATCCATACCGGGTCGAGAAGCCATTATCATACAGGTATCAACCAAGTAACGATCCGGCCCATCACATAATGATGCACCCTATCGGCCATATCGGCTACAATAGTGGGCGCATGTCTAGCTAACGAATCAAACTCAAGACTATAGTCTCGAACACTCCTGCCATTCTGCCTCAAATGCAAGAATCTATCAACTCTGGCTCGTCTCATCTCTGGAGGTAGAAAATGGCCCAGAAAGGCCTCCACGAACCCATCCCATACCGTTGGAGGAGCATCCTCGCCCCTAGACAACTCCCAGGACTCATACCAATTAACAACTACATCACGCAGCCGATACGAAGCCAACTCAACAGACTCAGTCTATGAACCTCTAATTATCCTCAATGTACGCTACATCGCCGAATAAACTCCCGCGGATCCTCCGCGGGCTTTGACCCGTAGAACTGCGGGGATTACAAGTCAAGAAATCACGGGCCCTCAAACACGTCATGTCGTGTCGCATAGTCACCTCCTAATCCATGCCCGCGAGCCCCTTTTTTGCCACTAACACAGTCGAAGATTGAACCGCATCCTCATAGCCCTATCCTCCGCCCCCGGGCGAGGAGCCGGAGGCTCGGCACGGAACCTCGGGAGGTGGCGGTGGAGCCGCTCCGGACGATGCGGCTCGCCCCATGCTCCCTCGGTAGCGGCGGTGTAGCGAGCTCGGCTGACTGGAGCACAACCTCAGGCATAAGCTGGGCATGGGCCCTAGTAACTCTCCGGGTCTGGCTGGTCTCTCCAGCCACTGATTTGCCCTTCTGGGCAGCTGTCGCTTTCTTTGGAGGCATCGCTGTAAACATAATAATCCGTTAGGGAGGAATTATCCTAATAATACAGCTCTATCGCACGATCTAGAGTAAGAAGGAAAGATAACATCCTAAATGTCCTGTAGCTTCTTGTTTATAGATGTGGTGCACAACACACCGATAAACAAGACTCTACTAGACACGGTCTGTAGACACTCCGAGGATGAACCGCTCTGATACCACTTTTGTCACGACCCAACCCCGTAAAGCCGTGACTAGTGCCCGAGCGGACACTCATATACACACACCATTAACTATAATCGGCTCACAATTAGCATAATAAGGAACTTATATATATAAAAAGGCAAGACATCGTCTCAAAACTGTCGCATATATAGACACATCATAGCAACTTGTCTCCTGAGGAGTAACAACTTTTAACAGATAACATCGTATATAAGCCGGCAAGGCTATCATAACACACAGCTTCCAAAACATGTATATATATATATATATATATATCTACGCAAGCCGACAAGGCTGCCACTACACACAACATCCCAAAACATATACATATACGCAAGCCGACAAGGCTGCCACTACGAATGGGAACGCCCCAAAACATGAGCCATACAGACACAACTGAACAGTAACTATACACAACCCACACATATGTCTACAGACCTCTAAGAGTGACAACAGTAACATATGACGGGACAGGGCCCCGCCGTACCCCCCCGGCTAAGCATATATATACAACAAAAGGATCGTACCAAAAATATAGGCTCGGGACAAGGAGCACTCCAAGATAGCGTAATAGATATCCTAAGGTGGCGGACCACCAAAATGAGCGTACGTACTGCGGGCATGAAACGCAGCCCCCCGAAGAAAGGGAGTCAGTACGAAATATGTACTGAGTATATAAAGTATGAAACACAGTAAACAGGATTATAACCGAAATAATAAGTATAGAAAACGAGTACAATAACCAGAATGCGAAAATGCTTGCTTTTGAAACACAAATCATGCATGTCAATATCATATATCATATCCGGTCCATTATAGGACTCGGTGAACATGGTCGCCACCCCGTCTTTGGCGCCATAACACAACATACTCCAGAACACAGCATAACTCCGTATCACGGCATAACTCCGTATCACAGCATAACTCTGTATCACAGCATAGCTCCGTATCACAGCATAGCACCATAACACAGCATAACACCATAACACAGCATAACACCATAACACAGCATAACACCATAACACAGCATAACACCATAATATATATATATATATATATATATATATACCGTACCCGGCCCTCTAGTGAGGGACTCGGTGAAAGATGTAATAACAGTATGCACGAGCAGAGTAGTGAGTAACCATATGCATATAAATCATCTTTTGAGACTCAATAGATAAGAAGACTAACCAACGCTCGAGTATCAAGATGATAGCCATATTAAGTTCTCTCTAAATGTCATTACGAACTATATTAAGGAAAGTATCAGGGGTCATAGTCATGTATCAAACCAATACGAGACAGCTTACGAAAGTCGGGACGTTATTCATTATAGAATCCCTTAAGAATAGGAGCTCTTTATGCATCATTTGTTATCCAATCATATAAAAGATTCGAGGGCAATAGCTCGACTACGTTAGGAATTTTAACATCAAGAAGTGAATAAGAATCATAGACATGCTCGGAACTTATGAATAGAGTTACCCCGAAGCTTATATCGTGTCATACTTACATCTAGGACATGCCAAAAGAAAGAAGGAATAGGCTTTACATACCTTTAGCGTTTATATGCAACACAACCCGTATACGCTGCCCAATAGTACTTTAACCTATATTAAGATGTCAAGAACTACTATTAAACTACAAAGAGATTCAAAACGTATCCTAACGTTAATAATTCCTTTCGAGATAATTAGATGACGCTTCGCTTATATTCAAACGAACTACATACAACCAAGCCAACATCACTAATCATGTATTCAAGTATCAACCCGAGACTATCCAAACATAACTCGAGGACATTCCGGACAACCCGTATAACACTCCAAAACAGCCCAACCAACACACAATACAACACATAATCTTTCGAGTTCAACAAGAACAACAACAACACATTCTTTTCTTCCAACTTCATGAACTATACCAACAACCACATGTTAACAACATCATTTACATAAATGCAACAAACTATATTAACATCATATTAACTTCGACAACAGCCCACAAACAATTACAACTCCAACTTGAACCATTAAACCCTTCATTCTCATCATAAAATCCATAACAACAACAATCAAAATATCAAGTAAAATCAATTCACCATTTCATACACAAACAGCCCCTACACGGCTTCAACACCAACACACATAGTTCTATGAATTTCATGCATTTCTACACACTACAACACGCACAAACCATCCATAATACATGCAAAAGAAGATTAAACCTTACCTTTAACACTTGACTTCTCAACTTGGCTAGAATTTTTGCCTTGAATCAATACTTGTTCTTGTTTCCCTAGGATCAATCCCACGTTATTATACACCTTCCAAAGAGTTGAAATGCTTGGAGAAAATTAAATTTTTGATCACTAATCACAAGCTTAATCTCGGCCAGCCATGGCCGAGAGCTTCTCTCTCCCTCTCTAAATTTTCTATGTTTGTTGAAGATGGTAAATGAGTCCTTAGTCATCCACATTCTATATATGGGATGTCCATGAGCTGGACACGTGGCCCACCCAAAGTGTGAGCCAATTACACTTGGCCATGTCACGGGTGGGGCCCACACGGCCACTTATGGCTTAATTAGTGAATAATTAAAATTTTAATCCCACTTAATAATATAATCATGGTTAATTAATCTCTAATCTCCATTAATATTTCTATACCAAATAAAATTTATAAGCACTTGTGCATTAAAACAAAATCGGAGGTTAAAAGTCTCTACCTCGGATTCCAAAATAGTCTTGTCCTTAACTTGTCGCGATTAGCTTAAAATATCCCAATGTACAAAAATACGGGATATAACAATCTCTATCCTCAGTAGCGAAACGATTAAATCGAACAAACTCTATTTATTCTTATTACGTACGTGAATTCCCTTTCTCAAGTTCAATTCGCGCACCATAGATAGTGTCTAACTATTGGCCAGATAATCAAACAATTAAGATCAAGAATAAATAAGTAACCCAAAATATGGAAAATCAATAGATAATAATTGTCATCAAATCAACCTTCAAGTCTTTCGCCACAACCCTAGAATTAAGAGATTTAGCTACTCATGATTTGTTCATAGATAAAAGAATTCATGAATAACCTAGGGTTGAAAAAGATGAAAAATAAAAGAAACCTAGAGAGAGAAAAAAGAGAACGGTGGCTTACAAATCCTTGAATAAGTCCCAAAGACACGTTCTCGGCAAAATAAAAAAACGTCTATATATAGTCTAGGGTAAAAATAAAAAATAAGGAAACCAAATCCTAATCGAATCGGGAGAACCGCGCAGAGTTCCGCTTTCCTTCCGCATTGCGGAAGGATCGCGCAAGGTTCTGGGGGTTCAAGCTTTCCCTCCGCTATGCGGAAGGATAGCGTGGCTCTGATGCCTGGTCTTGTGTCTACTTTCTTCACGCGATGCGGAAGAAACGCAGGGCCTTCTGATTAGTTTCTTTCCTTTTAATTCATCGGTCTTGGACTCGTCATCTCGTCTACTCGTCGTATGCTCCAAAATTACTCACTTTAAACACAATTTTCCATCATTTGTCATCTCTGTACCTATACACATGAAATACGACGACATAAGTTCAAATACGACGAATTCATCATAGATTACGCGACAAAAGTCATAAGAGTAAGATGTAAAATGACACGAAACATGATATTTTTGCCAAATATCAATCATCATATCATAAATGCATATATGTATAAACTGCCCGACCATATAGGTACGGTGTGATAATCATTAGCATTAGCCTGCGTCCAGGCCTCCCGCGTTCGGGGTATCATCTCATGCCACCCACTAGTGGTGTCTGCCCATGCCATCTTGCCATGGTGTATACGCTGCCCGCCTTAGCGGTGACTGCCCGGCTATATAGGCGCGGTGTAATATCATCATCATATGCTCATCATAATATGCTCATCATAATGTATGCATGGAAACTCAAGGACAACTATACTTTATCGAGGTGACATAAGGTCGTGAACCCCCGATTAAATTATGGAGCATTCATAAACATTCTGCCTCGCCTTGAAGGAACTAGCATAAGGTGAGTGTATATAATGATCAACATCAATAGATTATATATAGCACCATTTGCTTTATAGGAATATCATATCATGGACTATAGCATCTTTAGACTTAAGCTCATCATCATCATTATCTTACTCATAGTGTATCTCTTATGTCATATGGCTATTCATGAACAAGGACTCTTAGTTTTCTTGAAGATAGGAAATTCATGAAGAAAGAGGAAATTCATGCCATAAGACTCATGCCTTAGAAAGAAAGGACTAGCCTCACATACCTTTGTCGTTTAACTATTCTATTGCTTGCTCGTTCTCCTTTAATGCACACGTTATACCTTCAAGAGAATTCGTATCGACATTAGCTAAACAATTATAAAGACGTGCTTACTAAAGCTAGAGAAAATTGGGCAGCATGTCCTTTATTTATACGACTTCCTCCATATTCCATATCAACTCCCAAACATTCATAACAACAATCACAATATCATAAACAACAATCGTCATTCGTTCACATTATCCACATTTTACAATTTCATTTCAATTCTCCATAATCATGATCATAATTCGCTATCGCGTTCTTTCACATATCATACTCATTTCATGTTCTAAATGTCATTCATAACATATTTATACTCACAACATATCAATATTTATGATTCATTCCAACTACTATTCAACAATGACACTATTCCCACATTTGTGACCCATTTCAAATATTCTTCTATAATCCAAGTGTTTCAACTTTCCAACACCGCAAATAACATGGAAAGATCATAAAACATACCTTAGATATTGATAGAATAATCCTTGAGTGGAAATACTCTTCGTGCACAAAAACCCTAATTCACTTCTCTTGGGATTCCTTGACTTAGATGACTTTAATGTGTTTCATACTCTTGGTTCTTGTTGTTTGATGAAGTTGATCATCATTTTCCTTTGTGTTCTTGTGGATGAAGTATATGGAACCTTCTATAGGTCTTGAGAGAGATGAAGAAATGTGGGAAATGGATTTAGTGAAGTGGAATCACATATATATAATTTGAACTTATTCAGCTCGTCGGGACTTCCACGGACACTTATACGGTCCGTAGAACATTTCACGGCCCGTATAAGTGGTCGTGGTTCACCACTGGCCATACATCATCTCTGCTGGGGGTTATACGGCCCCTTATAGGGACCGTATAATGTTATACGGACCGTATAGGTCGGTCGTATAACTCCTTCTCCCAGAAATGTTCTCCGTCGTTCATTTGATCTCCAATCTTTATGGAACCTTCTTAACACTTGTTTAACACTTCAACATCAATCTAAGGGACGTTATAAATCTTTCCCAAAGCATCATTAGAACGTCATTAACTCGATACTCGTAATTCTTGTCCGACACATAACATATGACTTGCTTTCCCTAACAACTTTCTTCTCTTCCCTCGAACGTCTTGGAAATCTTAATTAAGACCATTAAAGGCTATTTCTTGCTTATCAAAATATCGTATACGTCGTACCCTTCGTTAATCTACTCACTGTACGCTAACGGGAAATTTCCAAGGTGTAACATCAATCTCCCTCTCCGGCGGAATGCCCGGAAGCTCATCTGGAAATACCTCTGGAAATTCATTAACCACAGGGACAGACTGAAGAGTCGGCGATTCGGCTTGGGTATTCTGGACCCGGACTAAGTGGTAAATATACCCTTTTCTGATCATCTTCCTTGCCTTGAGGTAGGAAATAAACCTACCCCTCGGCGAGGCAGCATTACCTTTCCATTCTAAAACTGGTTCGCCTGGAAACTGAAACTTGACTGCCTTCGTTCTACAATCGACATTAGCATAGCAGGAAGCTAACCAATCCATACCCATAATGACATCAAAATCAAGCATATCTAACTCAATCAAATCTGCTAGGGTATGACGATTACACACTATAACTACACAACCTCGATACACTCACCTAGCTATGACTGGGTCACCGACTGGCGTGGACACCTCAAATAGTTTAATTAATTCGGGTTCGATCCCAAACTTGCCAGCAACAAACGGAGTAACATAGGATAAGGTAGAACCTGGGTCAATCAGTGCGTATACATCATAAGAGGAAACTGATAATGTACCTGTAACAACATCAGGGGACGACTCACGATCCTGTCTACCGGCTAAGGCATAAACGCGATGCTGGGGTCCACTCGAGCTAGCCGCTCCACTCCTTCCTCTTCCACGTACCGCTGGTGCCTGGGGAACTTTCCCTGAAGGGCGTACTGATGAAGAAGAGCCAGCTACGGACCCTGTAGGCTGAACAGTACCTACACCAACCCTCATCGGACACTCCCTCATCTTATGGCCTGACTGGCCACAAGCATAACAGTCATCTGACCCAAATTGACACTGCCCCGCGTGTGGTCTACCACACTGGGCATACCGCAGCAACTGGGGTCTCGTCTGGCCTGACTTCTGTCTATGCTGAGGACCTGATGCCCTAGAACTCTGGCCCACTCTAGAATGAGAAAAACGATAAAACTTTTGATCTGGAAATCGCGGGGGTGCACTCTCTGCCGACTGAAAGGGGTCCCGGGAATGCTGCCAATTCTGGCCTCCCCTGGACTCACTAGCCATATCCAAAGATCTCGTTCTCTTACTATGGCCCCGTTCATGCTCACGCCCCATCCTCCGCTGACGCTTACGATCCTCCAAGTTCTGTGCATATGCCTGTATGCGGGAAATATCCACGCACGGCTGTAACGCAGCTGTTATGCATTGATCAATCAAATGCATCCCTAGACCAATCACAAAATGATGGACTCTATCCTTCATGTCGGCCACCATGGCCGGGGCATACCTGGCCAATGAATCAAAGTGTATACAGTACTCCTGGACACTCATATTACCCTGCTCAAGATGCAAGATTCTATATGCGCGAGCTCGTCGCACTTCGGGTGGTAAATAGTGGCGAATGAAAGCGTCTGAAAACTCTTGCCATATGGCTGGAGGGGCATTCTCTCCCTTGGATAGCTCCCGTGTCCGATACCACTGCACTGCTATATCACGGAGCCGATAGGAAGCCAACTCCACTAATTCAACCTCATCAGCATGCATGACCCTCAAGGACCTCTACATCTCATCAATAAAGTCCTGAGGGCATGAACACAACGTCTAAAAGAAATGACGTCAGTACGAACCATCTACTGAGTATGTAAGGCATATACAATAACATGATCAAGACATACAAGAATGTAAGATAAAGGAGTAACTGATTGCCTCTTAAGACAGAATTGGGCATGCTAACTTACATCATAAACAACATCATATCAAGTATGCATATATAAGTTGCCCGACCATATAGGTACGGTGTGATAATCATTAGCCAGCGTCCAGGCCTCCCGCGTCCGGGGTAAACATCTCATGCCGCCCACTAGTGGTGTCTGCCCATGCCATCTAGACATGGTGTATATGTCACGACCCAACCCCGTAGGCCGTGACTAGTGCCCGAGCTGGACACTCGTACACAGAGTCCGGAACCAAAATGCCCCCAAAAAAAATAATTTCGACCAAAATACCCCAACAAAAAAAATGTTACGAAAACATCTTTAGCGCAGTAAATAACTGCGCTAAAGAGTTAACGGAGACGGCTCTGTTAACTACTATAGTGCGAATTTCATCGCGCTATAGTCTTCGTTGTTTTTTTTTTTCCTCGCTCTTTTGTTAACCCTTCTTCGTTACACTTTTTAACGTACTTTGACCATAGATTAATCATGCTTCGGACCCCGAAACTTCAATATTTTATATAGAACCCTACTTATTTTTGTGCGATTAATTAGGTAGGATCAACACATCAAGGATACACAAAAGTTCGGATGACCGTTTTAGAGGTTGAAAAGTGCTCAACGCCATTTTCGTTCGAGGCTCGGTGACATTAGCTTGAAGTTCTTTACGAATACTTAAACTTGTTCATTAATAATTAATCAAAAGTTAGTCAAAATGGCAGCGTTCATGCAAAAAATTTTTTTAATTAAATTGCATCATTCATAACCTTGAGTAGATGAAAATACTTAATACACTAATTCATTAATAAGAAACCCATGATATATTAAAAATACAATCATCAAAGTAAGAAAAAAACTTAAAAAACATTCATCAATTAATGCCCTTGAGTTGATCTTCCGCCACCACCGCGAGATGTGCCACCACCACTAGAGGTACTTCCACCACTAAAGTTTCCTCCACCCCGAGAGGTACTTCCACCGCGAGATGTAGTTTGATCACCATGCCGTAAGGGACACTTGCGCTTATCATGACCAACATAATTGCAAAATGAGCATTTTCGAGTGTATCTCCCCGGTGGAACATCCATTTCATTATGAATACGCGAGTATGCATTCTTTCTGAATTTACGGATAAATGCTTTATTTGCAACCATTGAAAATGGATCCGTGGCCAATAACTCTCACTACCAAGTGGGTAGAACCTTCCAGCATACGTTTTTGCATAATTTTCAACCGTATATTCCTCAGCCATGTAAGAGGAGGCGTTCTTTCCCATTGGGATAAAACACTTGAAGGCGTGAGAACATGGCATGTGATATGATTGTCACTTGCCGCATGTGCATGTTCTTTAAATCTCACAAATTGTGTGAACGTTACCTCCTTTACCTTGGTGCACACTTGTTGTGAGTTCAAATATGCCCTCTGCAGGGTTGTACTCCATCCGATCATGTTTCTGAGCCTTATATTTGTGGTACTCAAATAGTTTTAACGATTTTGGCATCCATCTTAGACCTTCACGCATGTGCTTTGGCCTCTTTTGATCTACCGACGAACCGCTCCACAACTCAGCTTAAATGTCATTCTCACCATTGCGGTGACAGGTAGTCCCCGTGCAGATTTCAACAAGCCATTGAATGACTCGGAGCCGTTTTTTGTTGTCGCATACCCCATCGTCTACCTTCATCCCGGTGTAATGTCCATTTGTCTTTATCAATTGCATTTAACCGCTGGAAGGCTTCGTCATTCGCCACCTAATAATGTCCATTTGCAGGTTAAACTTCTTCTCCGATGCTCCGTTGCAGCCGCCCACATCCAATTGCAAAGTGCTTTCGGGATTCGATATGCCTTTTGGAAGTTTGCGTTCAAATGCCTTAAACAATAACGATGGTAGGCAAAGGGTGGTTGCCACCCCCGCAAATTGAACATATTGTGCAATATGCCAAAGGCATTTACTGTCGATATCACACATATTCCCATGCGATCCTTAATAACGTGTTGCCTTAAGTAGTCCAAAAACATACCCCACGTACTAATGCTCTCATTAGCTGCAATTGCAAAAGCTAGAGGGAATATAACTCCATTTGCATCCATTCCAACTGCTATTAGCAGCTTTATGTTATACTTCCCGTACACATGTGTTCCATCTATTGATATTACAGGCCGACAATGAGCAAACCCATCAATGCATGGTTTGAAGGCCCAAAATACAAAATCAAAAATATTATCGGGCACACCAGGCTTTGATTTGAGCTTCCATTCAACAACAGTACCATGATTGAAGTGTTGTAGAGCCACCATGTATCTCGGCAACGTCTTGAAAGAGCCCTCCCAATTGCCGAAGACTATTTCATGTGCACGCCTACGCCTAAGATACGCCTTCCTCCTAGTGATAGTTTTGTTATATACTTTCAAGACGGCTCTAATACGATCTTTAATAGGGTAATTTTCTGAAAAATTTGAAATATCAGCATATAACAACGAGGAACATTATATTAACACAAAAAATAAAAGAAACTTAGGCGAAGGGGATACCTTGGGTTTTCTCTAATGTCGCCAACTAATACACGCGCAATCAAATTAGTATCTAGATTGCAATGATCATCCGGGAGGTCACCCATATCACAAGTGTGCTTTGTGTAGAACTTTGAAATAGTCCATATCTTTTCGAGCTTCCTTACCACGGAGCATCCATTCGCACCTTGATACTTTCGCTTGCGTACAATCGCCAAAGTTTTCTTGTGGAATCGTCAACTTTAAACTCCCTCATCCCCGGATGCAATAAATCTTAACGACCCTTTGCAATGTTTTTTTCGAAATTTGAAAATCATCCCTTTTTCAATATGAGCCTTTTGTTTTACCAGATCCACTGGCTCTTTCCACAAATTTTGCCTAATATGATCATCATCCCTAGTAAAGACAAAGTCATCTGGGCGATCTTGAAGATGATCAAGATATGGGATGTCATCGGAATGCCACTGAATCGGGATCGACTCTTCTTTGTTGAAATTGGCTTTGCGGTAACCGAGTCGGCTATTCTTTGTTCAAATGGTTGTTGTGAATTCGGTTCCTCCTCGTGTGCCGGCCGTTCATCATGTCTTGCAACGGTTCTACTTGATGTTGACGATTAGTTCCAACCTCAATCTCATCGTCACTTTGCTCATCGTCACTTTCCTCCGCATTAGGTATTTCCTCACTATCGGCTGGGTGATGTCACTATATAATTCGATAACTGGACCATCCATAGCACGCCTTTGCCTATAATTTGGTGCAACCACCATATTCTCCCTACACAAGAAATTAGGGTGTTTTAACTACTATACATCAAATAACACTATTGATGTTAAAAAAAATAGACGTACCGATAGTAATCAAGCTCGCACCGAAACTTGAGGAAAGACCATCGCTTTGAGTTGTTGGATAGGTGAGGATGTTCCAACCCGATTCATCCATCCCGATTGAGGAGACCGTCCGATATGATCCATATCGGTGTATAACCCCTAAATAATATAATCAACATCATTAGTAGCATTCAAGTGCCATTACACATAATAATAATAATAATAATAATAATAATAATAATAATAATAATAATAATAATAATAATAATCATAATAATAATAATAATAACAATAATAATAATAATAATGTAAAAAATGAATATTTATTTACCACTGCCCATCAAAATTGCTGACTTAAACTATCGAGAGGCATTTGGCTAGTCAAAATGCTTTGATAGGTACTCATGTCAGGGTAATTGTGTTGATAAGTAGGTTCCGCTTGAGTGACTTCGGCCTGAATTATAGACGGGGCTTCCCGACGAGGTCTATTTCGGGCTTCCCGAGGAGCCCTAGCCATGAATTCAAGTCGATTAATGGGGACCTTCTCTATATACATTTCAAGGACGTTTAAAGTTATGCATTTCCTATAATCATAAGGTGCCTTCAAAAAATCAGTCAACGATTCATCGTCTTGAATGTACCACTGACCATAACTAGTTACACCTTGCGGCATAAATGACGTTGGATATTTTCCAATTATATTTAGATCAAAATCACTTCTATTAATTTGTAGTCTATTATACAAGGCTTGGAGTAGTTTTGAGAATTTTAAGTCAAGTGGAAACTTAATATGGTATTTTGGGGAAGAATCATAGTGCAAATTATTTTCCTCGAGTATAATTTGTCCGTCCCAGAATAAAGAAACTTTAATTCTTGGAACATCTGTCATAGTTTGAATAATTTAGGAGGAATACAAAACGCAAAAACTTGATGAAACTTTGAATTTTTTGCTTTTTTTGCGTTATACGAACTCGGTATTTATAACCAACCAACGCATGCATGCAATTACAGTGTTACGTCTAATCAAAATAAGTGTGGAGAGATGCATAACGCATGATTTTACTGCGTTATACTACATTTCAGCAGTATAGCGCAGTAAAATAGTGCGTTATGACGGTATAGCGCAGTAAATTACTGCGTTATACTGTCATAACGCATTATTTTACTGCGCTATACAACTTCTCCATTGTCACCTCAACTGTCAAACAGAAAAATTTCATGATTCGAATCAAACTTTATATAATGTAATTTGACGAATAGTTGTTACCAACCACACAACATTTCACACAAAATTGAGCTACTATGTCATTTTTTGACCAATTTAGAGATATTAGCCGTGTTATATCATTCACTCCAGCAAACATATTTGAAGCAATGGGTAGGACTTGGGAACTAGATGATGATGATTTTCATTACTCAAATAACCCTAAAGATAGATTCAATCGAGAATACAATAATAAAATGACGAGAGGAGTGGGATTGGCGTGTTAGGGAGGTTGCAAAGACCTTTGGAGCACAAGTTAGCGTCGGTAGGGCTTAAACGCCCAAAAAAATGTGCTATGTCAATGCCTCGCGGAACTCCACAAGAGTTTAATTTGGCTCTTAATCGTTTTCGCGAAGAGAACAATTGGATGCAAATACGTTACCATAGGGTAGAATATGGTATATATGGTAGCACAAGATTTAGATCCAAGTGGGATTCGGACTGTGAAATGTCCGATGAAGATTAACATTTTTCTTACAATAAGGTAAGTAGGTAGGGTCATAAAGACCCTTCCCCCCCCCCCAGGGTACTTGGGGGTTTGCAACTATATAAGTAGCCCTTTTTTTGTTATTAGACTACACCATATTCAATGTCGAGTAGTAGAAACTCAGCTTGGTCTTTACTCCTTCCAAAAGAACCAAATAGCAGTGATGATGAGAGTTCAAATCATAGCAGTTTTTCGAGTGATACTAGTGATTTCAAACTAGATGAGCTAAATCGCCACCTTCTTATAGAGCGTAATGATGATTTCTGCAGTGTGAAATATTCAGATCCGCGAGAATATTATTGCGGTTTACACCGAGAACGGTCACATCGGCTTGCCGAATCAGAATGTCTTATTCATGACTTGGAAAATCTCAACGCTCCAATACCAACGAGGTACTCCTTAACCATGCCTCAAGTAGGTACAGAAACTTGCGAGCTTGTCGTGCAAAGGATTAGAAAGGAAAACAACAGAATGCTGGCAAGACGATGTAGATTTTACATGCTAAAGTTGGCCGAAGAACAAGCATCATCAACCGGTAGAGAACTAACTGCTACCGAAAAAAGATGTGTCTTAAGAAACCGCCAATATTTTTCTGAGGACGATATTGAGGACTTGTACTCTGATGATGATTAAGAATGTTGTGATTTTAGTTTTAAGTTTAATATATCATTATGCTCTTAGGTATTAATTAGTATGTTAAGTATTTTCATCTACTCAAGAATGTTGTGATTGTATTTTTAATATATCATGGGTTTCGTATTAATGAATTAGTGTATTAAGTGTTTTCATCTACTCAAGGTTATGAATGATGCAATTTAATTAAGTTTTTTTTTTTTTTTGAACATGAACGCTGCTATTTTGACTAACTTTTGATTAATTATTAATGAACAAGTTTAAGTATTCGTAAAGAACTTCAAGCTAATGTCACCGAGCCTTGAACAAAAATGGCGTTCGAGCACTTTTCAACCTCTAAAACGGTCATCCGAACTTTTGTGTATCCTTGATGTGTTGATCCTACCTAATTAATCGCACAAAAATAAGTAGGGTTCTATAAAAAATATTGATGTTTCGGGGTCCCGAAGCATGATTAATCTATGGTCAAAGTACATTAAAAAGTGTAACGAAAGAAGGGTTAACCAAAAGAGCATGAAAAAAAAAAACAACAGCACTATAGCGCAGTAAATTACTGCACTATAGCAGTTAACGGAGCCGTATCCGTTAACTCTTTAGCGCAGTAATTTACTGCGCTAAAGGTGTTTTCATAACATTTTTTTTGTTGGGGTATTTTGGTAGAAACTATTTTTTTTGGGTGCATTTTGGTTCCGCACCCCTCGTACACACCCATTAACAGAATCAACATACAAATAACTTGTACATATACAAAGGTCAGACGTCGTCTCCAAATTGTCGCATGTACAAATAGATATCACAGAAGCCAGCAAGCCTATCATAAAGCACAACGTCCCAAAATATATACAAACCTCTAAGAGTAACAACAGAATCATATGACGGGACAGGGCCCCGCCGTACCCCCTGAAAGGACATATGCATATACAATGGAAGAGTACGTACCAAAATATAGGCTCCGAACAAAGGAGCACTCCAAGATAGCGAGTAGGTGTCCTAGCCGGCGGCTCACCAAAGTGGGCGTACGGCACACGGGCATGAAACGCACCCCAGAAGAAAGGGGGTCGATACGAAATATGTGCGAGTATATAAAGCATGAAGTACAGTAAACAGGATCATAACCGGAACAAGAAGTACAGAAAATAAGTACAATATCCAGAACACAACAATGTTTACTTTTGAAACATAAATCATGCATGGGGCTCAGGGAACCCAGGGAACATGGTCGCCACCCCGTCATTTGGCGCCATAACACATCATACTCCAAAAGATTTCATATCTCCGTAACCCAACATATCTCCATAACACATCATAACGCCATAACACATCATAACACCAAAATATATATACGGTACCCGGCCGTCTAGCGAGATACTCGGCGAACCATAACACATCATGCTCCAGAATATAGCATAGTGCACACGACGACATAACCGGCCCGGGACTCGGCGAAAGATACAACAACAGGATGCACGAGCAGAGTCGTGAGTAACCATATGCATAAAAATCATCATTACAGACTCAATAAATAAGTAAGTAATCAATACTCGGGGGTCGGGATGATAGCCGTATTAAGTGTCACGACCCAACCCCGTAGGCCGCGACTAGTGCCCGAGCTGGGCACCCGTACACACCCATTAATCAGAAATAATGCACAAATAACTTATACAAAATACAAATGACATATATATACAGAAAGGTGGAACGTCGCCCCGAAGCTGTCACAAGTATATATACAGATCATAATCACCTCTTCCAACAGATGATATCACATATAAGCCGGTAAGGCTATCATAGTATAGGGGGACGTCCAAATCACAAATCACACAGACGGGCGAAGGATCACCCACAACCCACACATATATGTCTACAGACCTCTAAGAGTAATAACAGAATCGTATGACGGGACAGGGCCCCGCCGTACCCGTGAATGAACATATGCGTATAGACAATGACGGAATCTGGATCAAAGTGTAGGCTCCAGAACAAGGGAGCGCTCCAAGACAGCTGGACAGGAATCCTAAGCTGGTGGATCACCCAAATAAGTATCTGTACCTGCGCGGCATGAAACGCAGCCCCGAAGAAAGGGGGTCGATGCGGAATATGTGCCGAGTATGCAAAGCATGGAATATAGTAAACGGATCATAATCAAAACCGAAGTACGGAAAGTAAATGCAATGTCCGAATATAAAAATGCTTACTCATAAAAACATAAATCATGCATGGGGCTCTTAGAATATGGTCGCCCGCCGTCGTTGGCGCCATAATACGACATCACACCGAAGGTTTCATATCTCCGTAACCCGACATATCCCCATAACACATCATAGCACACCATAAAGCCATAACACGAAAGATAACACCAAATATAAACGAAACCCCGGCCCTCTAGCGAGGAGCTCGGTGAACCGTAACACAAAGATCACACCGGAAAATAACATAGTGCGCACGATACATAACCGGCCCGGGACTCGGTGAAGGATGTAATAACATAATGCACGAGCAGAGTCGTGAGCAACTATATGCAGTTAAAACATTTTCAAAGACTCGATATAATAATCAAAATGAACCATTATTTTAAAAAAACAAGGCGATAGTCAAATCAAGTTTCTTCCGAATGTCGTTCGAGAACATATCAAATTGAACTTTAGGACTCGTAGATACGTATCAAACCATATGAATTAGCTTATGGAAATTAAGGGCATAATTGTCTTTACAACCCGATAGAGAAGTAAGTAGTTGACGCTCGAGGGTTAAGACAATAATCACACCAAATTCTTTCAAAGGTCGTTAGTATTACACAAGGGAAAGTCTCGGGGCCCACGGACGGGTATCAAACCGATCCGGGTCCAGCTATGAAAGTTGGAGACCTTATTCATTATAGAATCTCCTACGAACGTTTCGAAGCGATCCGAGCTCGTCTATGAAAGTTACGGTTGTTCGTAGTTACAGAATCCTTTAAAAGAACATTCTTTTTGCAGCATATGAAATCCAACCACACAAAAGACTTTAAAATCCATAATTTAACCATATTAAAAATGTTAACATCGGAGGTGAATAAGAATCGTATACGGGCTCGGATCTTAAGAATGGAGTCACCCCGAGACTCGTATCATAGCCTAATTACACTACGACATGCCAAAAGAAGGAAAGGGTGAGCTTCACATACCTTGTCCGCTTTCTAAGCTAATCCGAATTCAAGTCTTGGCTTCCCAAATCTACAACAACATCATTAGATACCAAACGTTAGCCTAGGGCACTCCAGAATTAAATTCTAGGCTAGCACTTTATCTACAGAAATTTGGGCAGCATTTCCCCTGTAAATTCAACAACCCCGAGAATTCAACTCGGCCAAATCTTCAACAACAATCCCAACAATCATACCCACAACATCAACAACCAATTCAGAATGCATTCTAACGTCAATAACTCTCTTCTACATAATTCGACAACATTCCATTTATATTCAAATTAACCACATATGATCAGGCCAACACCAATGCTTATACATTCAAATACTAATCCGAAACCTTCCAAGCAATATTCATGGACACTTTAAGCAATTCACACAATATTTCAAGCAATCCAACAAATGGGCAACCTCACCCGAAACCTCTCAAATTGCATAAAAACAACGACAACACATTTCTTTCTTCCAAATTCATATACTACACTAACAATCTACTTGTTAACAAATTCATTTTCATAATTACAATAGATTGCATTAAAATCGCATTAACATCCAAATCAGCCCACATGGTTACCATTTCGACTTGGATCATTAAACATTCATTTTCATCATATAATCCACAACAATCATCAACTAAAACACCAAATAAAATTAGTTCATCTTGTCCCACCCAAAACAGCCCATTACACGGCCACCTACCATCATCCATATTTTCACGAACTTCATTCATTTCCACACTCTACAACATACAAAAACCATGCATAACATATGAAAATAAAGATTAAACCATACCTTCTTCACCCCACTCTTCTCTCGGCTAAGCTTTGTGATTTGCAACAACGAACGGTTTAATTGCTCCAACAACCACTCCATGTTGATTAGGACCTTCCAATTAGTAGAAAACCTAGAAGAAATAATTTTTTTGAAGAGGATTTTTGGGCTTCAATTTTTTGGAGTCATGGCCGAATGGCCTTATCTTTGGGCTCTCCAAGTCTCTTGAATTTTCTAGGTGTTGAAGATGATAAAAATGATGACTTAGTCATCTTTTGTTCCCATATATTAACCAACCATGTGGCCCTTGGCCCACACCATGGTGGCCGGCCACATGGCCCCCTTAAGAATCATTTTTGTCACTTCTAGTCCCTACAATTGTAAAGTGATCACATGCACCCTTCATAGCTTGACTAGTCAAATTTAGCCAACCAAGGGTGGGACCCACACCACCTCCCACGGCCAACATGGCCATTTCATGAAAAATTAATAACTTCCCATAATTCACTTTTAACCCCAAATTTTCCCTAGTATTCCATTCCAATAAAATCACAAGCAACTTATGCCTTAAGGTAAAATCGAAGGTCAAAAATTTCAACCTCGCATCCCGGAGTAGTCTTGTCCTTAACTTTTCATAGTTAGCTCGGAATGTCCCAGCGTACAAAATACGGGATATAACATCCTCCCCCCCTTTAGAAAATTCATCCTCGAATGTTAAACTAGTCTTACAGGATCTTATAAGCACTTCGGGGGGGGGGGGTCTCTTTCATAGCTGTCACATACAGTTCATTAATCAATCAACATAACCCATCCGTGAATTTGGATTACCTGAAGACATAGGGTATAAGTAGGAATACGTATTCTTTATTTCTTCCCTGATATTGTTCTGCCATAACACCTTAACGGAAGTTAAGTTTTTAGTACGCAATCTTCTCACCCGACGATCCAGTATGGATATAGGTTATTCATCGTAGGCTAATTCCCCTGTCACCAGGATATCATCTATAGGACATATTCTGGAAGGGTCACCCACGCATTTACGAAGCACAGACACGCAGGGAACTGGATGCATTGTTCCTAAATCAGGCGGTAGGTCTAATTCATAAGCAACCTCGCCTACTTTACGAATGACCTGGTAAGGTCCAATATGCCTCGGATTACGTTTCCCCCTTTTGCCGAATCTCATAACACCCATCAAGGGTGACACTTCCAAAGATACCCAATCGTCGACCTGGAACTCAAGGCGTCGAAGTCGAGTATCTGCATATGACTTCCGTTGCCTCCGAGCTGCTAATAACCGCTCCCGAATAAGTTTCACCTTGTCAACTGCTTGCTGAATCATATCTGGCCCATTAACTTAGTTTCGCCCGCATCGAACTAGTCAATTTGTGACCTGCACTTTCTGCCGTACAAAACCTCACGCGGTTACCTGGACGGTCGAATGATAGCTATTATTATAAGAGAACCCAACAAGTGACAAAAGATCACCTCAGCTATATCTGAAATCAATAACATAGGTTCGCAACATATCTTCTAGCGTCTGAATAGTACGTTCGGTCTGCTCATCAGTTTGAGGGTGACGTACTGTATCGAGATTCACTTGTGGTTCCATGGTCAACGTCATTGGTCCTTACGTTCTTGTCACCGTTCACCTTTACATTCCAAGTGTTCACCCAACATGACTGTGTCGCTAGTACGTATAATGATTATGTCCTTCAACTATTTCTCCTAGTTCCTTCCCAAGGCTACTTCCATCGATCCAAAGCATGTATATACGAAATGGTTCTGCACTCTTCGCTATCCTTCACAGTGCAACTACGTTTATGG
>NC_081352.1:2428781-2454366 GCF_029784015.1 Lycium ferocissimum
TAGTCCAAATCAAACTTCGAGCTCTCTAGGATCTACAATTTCGTCATAATATGCCAAACATTAGCTAAAGGTATTTAGAATTCATTTCCAAACGAACATCAAATTCTCTGAAATTTGGGCGCACTTCCCCGTAAATACACCAACACCGAGAATTCAACTCGGCCAAATCAACAACAACAACAACAACAACCAACCTAGCAACATTAATAATCAATCCGAAAGGCAATACAACATTAATAACTCTCTTTTTCATCATTCAACAACTTTCAACATATTCAATTCAACGGCTTACCTTCAAGCCAACATCAACGCTTATACGTTCGAATACTAACCCGAGCCCATACCAACAATATTCAAAGACATCTTAAACAAGTCATACAACATTTCTAACAATCCAACAATTGTTCCAATCTACCCGAAAACAGTCCCCAAACCCGAGAACACAACTATAATCCATCCCTCACTTCCAAATCATGATTTGCACCAACAATCCGCATTCTAACAATGTCATTCTCTTAAATATAAAAATCACATTAAATACACATGATTCTCCAAATCATCCCATACAATTACAACATCAATCTTGAGTCATTAAACTCTCATTTCCAACATAGAATTCATAACGACAACAACCAAACTACTAATTAACAATAATCCCTTTCTTGTCACATAAGTAGCCTACATTCGGCCAACACTTACTACAAACATATATAGATGATTCTCATTCATTTCTTCACCCTACAATGATCACAACATGCTAACTAGACCTCAAGTCATTACTTCAATAAAACACAACACACACACCTCACACGGCTATGCACTACACACACAACCTTCACTCCAACATTCCATATTTCATGATTTTCATCCATTTTAACATACTACAACATGCATACAACCTTTATAACACATAAGACAAGATCAAATCTTACCTTTCTTCTCAGAATCGCACAAATAGGCTAGGGTTTGCGATCTACACAACGGACGGTTTGATGACCCAAACAACACTTCCACGCTACTTAGGGACCTCAATTAGTGGATTTGCATCAAAGAAATATTTTTGGAATGGCTAGAATTGGACTTGAAATTTCCAAGGGTTGGCCGAGACTCTCCCTCTCTTGTTCTTCAACTTCTATTTTTTTCCTAAGTGTTGGGAATGACTACTTGATCATCTTTTGTGCTATTATATGAATGGAACAAGTGTCCATGTCCCACACATGGGTTGGACCAATTAAAATTGGCCACAACATGTGTGGGGCCTTTTACAAAGCCACACGGCCACAAAGCCCCAATTGCATGATTTTTAACTTCCAAATATTTCAATTTTGGTCCCAAATTTTCCTAATTGTTCCATGCCAACAAAGTTAAGGAACTAATCTTCTTTTATGTGTTATGGATGCTTGGTACATGTTGAGGGATGTAGGAGTGGATGAAAGGCATGAAACCTTGCATGTTGAAGTTGTGGCCGTGTGTTGTATAGTTAGCCGTGGGGGTGTGTGTGTGTTGTGGTATGGGAAGATTGAATTAATTTCATGAAGTGTGTTGCTTATTGTTTTAATGTATGGAAAAATATGGCAAATTTATGGAAATATGTAGGTAGGCTGTGGCCGAGAATGGTAATGTTGAGCTATGATGAATTGATTTCATTTGATATTCTAGTTGTTGTAGTTGTGGATTTCATGATGAAAATGAAGGTTGGATGACTTGTAATGAAGTTGTATTCATTATTGGATTGTTGAAGAAATAATGTGGCACTAGTATGTTTTCTTATAATGGTATGAATGAAGTTGTTAATGAATGATGAATGGTTATGCATGTCGTAGTAGGAAGAAATGAATAAAATTTATGAAGTCTTGCATGTTGAAAGTTGAGCCGTGTAGATGTTGATGTTATAGCCGAATATGGACTGATTTTAGGAGTTAATGTTAGAATATATTTGGAGATGCTATTGTTGGTTTTGTTGTTGATATTGTGGCCGAGTTTCATTCTCGGGTTGTTGTTGTTGAATCGGGCCGAGTTAGAATCTCGGGGATGGCGCATTTACAGGGGAAATGCTGCCGAAATTTTGGTAGACAAGTGTTACTTTGAGAATTTACTTCTAGATGCTCAAGTTAACATTTGGTAAATATGACCAAATTGTAGATGTTGGCGAAATTGGAACTTGAATTTGGAGGAGCGTAAGAAGCGGAAAAAGGTATGTAAGGTTTCACCTTCCTTCTTTGGCATGTGTTAGACATAATAGGCTTGAATACGCGCCTTGGGGATGATTCCATTCCTAGAAATCCAAACTTGAAATTTCCCCTTTTTCATTCAATAGAATTGAATTAAGTTTGGTGTGTTTTATTGAAATAATTGTTTAAACATCTCTAACTTGCCCAAATGGAACTGAGTGACCCTTAGACCTTCATAAGTGACTCCATGAAGCTTAACGTACGTAAATTGTGTACGCCACCTCAGCTGACTCGAGGTGGGCCCACTATTCCCGAATTCTCTCTTATTGTTCCGTTTGGTTTATTTTCGTACTATAACTAAAGGAAACTTTTGGTTATCATTCCGACTACTAAATAATAGTTGTTTTAACTAGTCCATCGATTCCAAGGCTTGATTTTCTTCCTAAAAGTTCATAAATGTTTTTCAAAATATTCATTCTTCTCCAAATCCAAGTTTTACAATTTTTTTTTTGAAAGTTTTTATGACAAAAACAACGACTATGATTCTATGATGACAATGATGATGTCAGATATGAGAAAATTTCTATGACACGACATGACATGACATGATATGATGCGATATGATATGATATGATATGATATGATACGATATGATATGTTCTACGTTCTTTTACTGTTGTCCTTCGTTGATAGTCTCATCTTAGAATAATTGTTCCCTCAAGGTGAGACAAAGCGACCATGATTACTCCATAATGCGATCGGAGGTCTCCGACCTTTCGTCACTCCGATGGATACATGACTTTCTTTGGGCTCTCATGCATGCTATACCTGTATACGTAAATGGGCGGGGGGAAGGGATACATGGGGGAATGGGAAGGAAACATGTTTCATTGCCACACTGTCACCGGCTTATCATCCGGACGCGGGATGCCCGGACGCGAGATTTATGGGCGAGCCGGAGTATTTCGGCGCAATGTGGGCGAGCCGACTTGTTCGGCGCCATGATACCATATGACCGACACGCATGCATGGCATCCGCTCCGGGGGCACTCATATGCACAAACTCTCGCTATCCTATGATATGTTCTATGTTTCCATGCGCTATTGTTCATATGTACAAAAGTTATTCCTTTACCTCACGATATGATATCCGTTATTACTCATGCTTGTATCTCTCTTACTATGTTGCTATTCCCGCCTTACATACTCAAGACATAGCTCGCATCGACCCCTCTTCTTCGGGGGTTGCATTTCATGCCGCGCAGAACACCCGGATGATGCGAAGCTAGCATAGAAGATGTTTCAGTGAAGTTGGCGAGCTCCGTTTGTCTGAAGTGTAGCCCAGTCAGCGTGCTATGCCATGATGTCTTGTTCGAAGTTAGAGACTTTGCGTACGAGTCGTGGGTATTGGGAGTCGCCGGTCGGTGGCTCCGTCGGTCGATGTGTCCTTATATTTTGTGTTCTGATTTCACATAGCCGTATTTTGTTTTTTTTTCAAAAAAAAAAAAATTTAATATCCTTACTATGTTTTCCACTTCTTATTGATGTAGAAGCTTAAAGAGGTTGCGTATGTAATATAATTCAGCGGGTTCGCTCGGCTCCGTACATGGGGTCGGGTGCCCATCACACCCTAGTAAAGTCGGGGTGTGACAAAGTGGTATCAGAGCAGGTCGGTCGAAGGGTTGTCTGCAAAGTCGTGTCCGGTATAAGCTTTTATCCTCCCTAATAGTGTGTTGTGATTTCAGAAATGTCGCCAAAAGGAAAAGCTAAAGCCGCCCAGAAGGGCAAGACTACTATGAAAGTGTTATAGCCCGTATTTTGTACGTTTGAAAATTTCAAAGTCGACGTGAAAATTTAAGGGCGAGACCATTTTCAAAATTATTTTAATGTACGAGTTGTTAGGAATATTATTTATGAACATTGGTATTACGGAAATATTGAGAAAGGCTAAGGGTAAAAAGGAAAATTTGCAAAGTGGCATCACGGGAATAATGTGGAAGGCTAGGGGAAAAATGATAATGTTGAGGAAAGTCAAGGGGCTCAAGTGTATATATAGGTAAATGGGGGACAAAATAATAATAAGACATATGGACAAAGCTTATGAGATAAGTTAAGTGGTCATCTTTTTATTTAAGAAAATTTCAAGAAAATGGAGGAAAATTCTAGAGCAAAAAAAAAAAAAAAAAAAAAAAAAAAGAAAGAAGAAAGGAATGAAAAGATGATGACAAACAAGTCATCTTTTTAGCTATTTTAAAGAAATTTCTAGAGAGGGGCATGTGCCCCTCACATGCTTGTGGGATATATATATATATATATAAGGGAGAGGTATTATTTCATTCAAGAGAAATAATGAACAAAAAAAAAAAAAAAGAAGAAGAGCAAGAAGGAGAGGATTCGGCCAATGGAGCAAATTTTGCCCCCTTGAAATCTTGTTCCAAAATTTTGTTTCTTTATATATTCCTACTAATTCAAAGGTCCTCTTCGACGTGGTACAATTGTTGGAGCAAGAAAGTCATTCTTTGTTGCAAAATCATAACCTTAGCCAAGTAAGGAGTTGAAGGGAAAAGGTAAGGAACTAATCTTCTTTTATGTGTTATGGATGCTTGGTACATGTTGAGAGATGTAGGAGTGGATGAAAGGCATGAAACCTTGCATGTTGAAGTTGTGGCCGTGTGTTGTATAGTTAGCGTGGGGTGTGTGTGTGTGTTGTGGTATGGGAAGATTGAATTAATTTCATGAAGTGTGTTGCTTGTTGTTTTAATGTATGGAAAAAGATGGCAAATTTATGGAAATATGTAGGTAGGTTGTGGCCGAGAATGGTAATGTTGAGCTATGATGAATTGATTTCATTTGATATTCTAGTTGTTGTAGTTGTGGATTTCATGATGAAAATGAAGGTTGGATGACTTGTAATGAAGTTGTATTCATTATTGGATTGTTGAAGAAATAATGTGGCACTAGTATGTTTTCTTATAATGGTATGAATGAAGTTGTTAATGATTGATGAATGGTTATGCATGTCGTAGTAGGAAGAAATGAATAAAATTTATGAAGTCTTGCATGTTGAAAGTTGAGCCGTGTAGATGTTGATGTTATAGCCGAATATGGACTGATTTTAGGAGTTAATGTTAGAATATATTTGGAGATGCTATTGTTGGTTTTGTTGTTGATATTGTGGCCGAGTTCCATTCTCGGGTTGTTGTTGTTGAATCGGGCCGAGTTAGAATCTCGGGGATGGCGCATTTACAGGGGAAATGCTGCTGAAATTTTGGTAGACAAGTGTTACTTTGAGAATTTACTTCTAGATGCTCAAGTTAACATTTGGTAAATATGACCAAATTGTAGATGTTGGCGAAATTGGAACTTGAATTTGGAGGAGCGTAAGAAGCGGAAAAAGGTATGTAAGGTTTCACCTTCCTTCTTTGGCATGTCTTAGACATAATAGGCTTGAATACGCGCCTTGGGGATGATTTCATTCCTAGAAATCCGAACTTGAAATTTCCCCTTTTTCATTCAATAGAATTGAATTAAGTTTGGTGTGTTTTATTGAAATAATTGTTTAAACATCTCTAACTTGCCCAA
This sequence comes from Lycium ferocissimum, assembly GCF_029784015.1. Taxonomy (NCBI): domain Eukaryota; kingdom Viridiplantae; phylum Streptophyta; class Magnoliopsida; order Solanales; family Solanaceae; genus Lycium; species Lycium ferocissimum. The sequence continues at coordinate 2,434,535 of NC_081352.1, forward strand.
ATGGAACCGAGTGACCCTTAGACCTTCATAAGTGACTCCATGAAGCTTAACGTACGTAAATTGTGTACGCCACCTCGAACCGACTCGAGGTGGGCCCACTATTCCCGAATTCTCTCTTATTGTTCCGTTTGGTTTATTTGCGTACTATAACTAAAGGAAACTTTTGGTTATCATTCCGACTACTAAATAATAGTTGTTTTATCTAGTCCATCGATTCCAAGGCGTGATTTTCTTCATAAAAGTTCATAAATGTTTTCCGAAATATTCATTCTTCTCCAAATCCATGTTTTACAAATTTTTTTTTTAAAGTTTTTATGACTAAAACAACGACTATGATTCTATGATGACAATGATGATGTCAGATATGAGAAAATGTCTATGACACGACATGACATGACATGATATGATGCGATGTGATATGATATGACATGATATGATATGATATGATATGATACGATATGATATGTTCTACGTTCTTTTAATGTTGTCCTTCGTTGATAGTCTCATCTTAGAATAATTGTTCCCTCAAGGTGAGGCAAAGCGACAATGATTACTCCATAATGCGATCGGAGGTCTCCGACCTTTCGTTACTCCGATGGATACATGACTTTCTTTGGGCTCTCATGCATGCTATACCTGTATACGTAAATGGGGTGGGGGAAGGATACATAGGGGAATGGGAAGGGAAACATGTTTCATTGCCACCGGTCGGTGGCTTATCATCCGGACGCGGGATTTATGGGCGAGCCGGAGTATTTCGGCGCAATGTGGGCGAGCCGACTTGTTCGGCGCCATGATACCATATGACCAGACACGCATGCATGGCATCCGCTCCAGGGGCACTCATATGCACAGGTTACTCTGCTATCCTATGATATGTTCTATGTTTCCATGCAGTTATTGTTCATATGTACAGGTTATTCCTTTACCTCACGATATGATATCCTGTTATTATTCATGCTTGTATCTCTTACTATGTTGCTATTCCGCTTACATACTCAGTACATAGCTCGTACTGACCCCTCTTCTTCGGGGGCTGCGTTTCATGCCGCGCAGGAACACCCAGATGATGCGAAGCTAGCATAGAAGATGTTTCAACGAAGTTGGCGAGCTCCGTTTGTCTGGAGTGTAGCCCAGTCAGCGTGCTATGCCATGATGTCTTGTTCGAAGTTAGAGACTTTGCAGACAGAGTCGTGGGTATTGGGAGTCAGTCTGTCAGTGGCTCCGTCAGTCGATGTGTCCTTATATTTTGTGTTACAGATTTCACATAGCCTGATTTTGTTTTTTTTTTTTTAAAAAAAAAAAAAAATTAATATCCTTACTATGTTTTCCACTTCTTATTGATGTAGAAGTTTAAAGAGGTTACGTATGTAATATAAGTCAGCGGGTTCGCTCGGCTTCGTACATGGGGTCGGGTGCCCATCACACCCTAGTAAAGTCGGGGTGTGACAGAAAGGCGGGCAGAAATAGAGCCGCCTATGAATGTAGATGAGAATGAATCACACCATGAGGCTTTATCTAATGCCTCCACTAATCCGCCTATTACGGAAGAGCAAGAAGGGGCTTCAGCTCCAGCTCCTATGCCTCCAGTCCCTCCACCGGCTACTTCGGGTCAACAAGTGACCGAGGCCATTCATCTATTGACGCAGTTAGTTGCCGCCCAGGCACAATGGCAAAATGCGAGCCCAAGTGATCGGTCAGCTAGTACTAGAGCCCGTGACTTCATGAGTTTAAATCCTCTGGAATTCTTTGGGTCAAAGCCGGATGAAGACCCGCAAGGTTTTATTGATGAAATGTTGAGAACGTTGCGGATTATTCATGCTTCCGAGACCGAATCCCTGGAGTTGGCATCATATAGACTCGGGGATGTGGCGGTTTTATGGTATAATAACTAGATAGCATCGAGGCAGGAGAATGCGCCTCCTTCCATTTGGCAAGAATTTGTGGATGCTTTCATTCGCCATTATTTGCCACCTGAGGTTCGCCGAGCTAGAGCGGATAGATTCTTAAATTTGAAGCAAGGGAACAAGGGCGCCCGGGAGTATAGCCTTCAATTTAATTCATTGGCTAGGTATGCTCTGAACTATGGTGGCCGACATGGGAGATCGGGTGCACAGATTTGTGAGTGGCTTAGGGCCACATTTATTTAAAGATTGCTTAATGGCTTCATTGCAGGATAGGATGGATATTTCCCGCATTCAAGCCCATGCCCAAAATCTAGAAGGACAACAACCCCCGCAAAGGGGTGATCGTGATGGTGATAGGGGGCAAAGCAAACGGGCCAGATCTATGGGTACAGGCGGTGATTATAGAGGGGGATCAAGGCAGACACATTCTAGGCACTCAGGCCAGTCAGTGACGAGTGCACCTCCCCAATTCACAGGTAGGAGATTTGACCGCTCTTTCCGTTCATGACAGTGCCAAAGTTCGAGGGCCCTAGGTTCTCAGTTTGGGGGAGATTACAGTCAGGGGAGAGCACCGATTTCCCGATGCAGTCAGTGAAGAAAATTGCACTCAGGGCCATGTCGCCAGGGCACATATGCTTGCTATATTTGTGGACAGACTGGACACTTGATGCGTGATTGCCCTTCGAGGTATGGTGGAGGTGGGGTTCAACCCACCGGATCAACAGCTGGTTCCTCCTTAGTACGTCCAGCAGGGCAGACTCCCTAGATTCCAGCAGGCCGAGGTAGAGGCCGAGGGGGATTGTCTACTTCAGGTGCTACTCAGCCCCGCTTGTATGCTTTAGCCGGATGACAGGATCTTGAGTCCTCCCCAGATGTAGTTACAGGTACATTGTCCGTATGTTCTTACGATGTGTATGCATTGATAGATCCGGGTTTCATATTATCATATATTACTCCATATGTTGCTAATCGTATTGGGGAGAAACCCGAGCCAATTAAACCTTTTGAGGTATCTACTCCGGTTGGTGATCTCGTGATAGCTAGACAGATATACAAAGATTGTATGACTGTGGTATGTGACCGCCAAACTGAAACTGATTTGGTGAAGCTAGAAATGTTAGATTTCGATGTGATTATGGGGATGGACTGGTTGGCCTCATGTTATGCTAATGTTGATTGCCGGATGAAATTAGTTCGATTTCAATTTTCGGGAGAGCCCGTGCTTGAATGGAAAGGTAATACGGCAACTCCAAGGGGTAGGTTTATTTCTAACCTTAAGGCAAGAAAGATGATATCCAAGGGCTATATTTATCATTTAGTCTGAGTTCATGATACGGAAGCAAAGTCGCCAACTTTCCAATCCGTTCCGGCAGTGAATGAATTACCGGATGTATTTCCAGATGAACTTCCAGGCCTTCCTCGTAAAGAGAAATTGACTTTGCCATCGATGTGTTGCCGGATATCAAGCCTATTTCTATTCCTCCTTATCAAATGGCACCGGCAGAATTGAAAGAGTTAAAGGCGCAGTTGAAACATTTGCTTGAGAAGGGGTTTATTAGACCCAGTTCATCACCGTGGGGAGCCCCAGTCTTATTTGTAAGAAAGAAAGATGGCTCCCTACGAATGTGCATTGATTATAGACAGCTGAATAAGGTAACGATAAAGAACAAATATCCTCTTCCTAGAATTGACGATTTGTTTGATCAACTACAAGGTGCCAAGTGGTTTTTCAAGATAGATTTGAGATCGGGTTATCATCAAGTGAGAGTTAGAGAGGAAGATATTCCCAAGACAGCTTTCAGAACGAGATATGGCCATTATGAATTCCGAGTGATGTCGTTTGGGCTAACTAATGCTCCGGCAGTGTTCATGAATTTAATGAATAATGTATTCAGGCCTCTCTTGGATTTGTTCGTGATAGTATTTATTGATGATATTCTGGTGTATTCTCGCACAGAATCAGAACATGCCGATCATTTACGTATTGTCCTTGGAATCCTTCGGACTCGGGAGTTGTATGCAAAATTTTCAAAGTGCGAGTTTTGGTTAAATTTTGTGACATTCCTGGGTCATGTTATTTCAGATGATGGCATTAGAGTTGACACTCAGAAAATTGAAGCTGTGAAGACTTGGCCAAAGCCTACGACGCCTACAGAAGTTCATAGTTTTCCGGGACTGGCAGGTTATTATAGGAGATTCATAGAGGGCTTTTCATCTATTTCAGCCCCGTTGATGAAGCTAACACAAAAGTCAGCTAAATTTCAGTAGAATGATGCTTGTGAGTGTAGCTTCCAAGAGTTGAAGGACAGGTTGACCTCAGCTCCAGTTTTAACACTTCCAGGAGGGCCAGATGGCTATGTTGTGTATTATGACGCTTCTGGCGTGGGGTTAGGATGTGTATTGATGCAGCATGATAAAGTCATTGCTTATGCATCGAGACAGCTGCGGAAACATGAAAAGAACTACCCAACTCATGATCTTGAATTGGCCGCAGTTATTCATGCATTAAAAATGTGGAGACATTACTTGTATAGTGTGCATGTTGATATCTATACGGATCATAAGAGTCTCCAATACAATTTTAAACAAAAGGAGTTGAATCTGCGACAGAGGCGGTGGTTAGAATTATTGAAGGACTACGACGTGAATATTTTATACCACCCCGGAAAGGCAAATGTAGTAGCGGATGCGCCTAGCCGCCGATCAATGGGTAGCTTATGTGAAGTACCCTCGGAGAAGAAAGAAATGATTCATGAACTCCATCAGCTAGCTAATCTTCAAGTGCGTCTAATTGATTCAGGTAATGCAAGGGTTAGTGTTAATAATCCAACAGTTTCGTCCTTGGATATGGAAGTGAAAGAGAGACAGTATGAAGATCCTCAATTGAATCATTATAGAGATGCATGTCATGTAAAAGAGGAGTCTCCATTTGAAACTTCTATAGATGGAATTCTTAGATACCGAGGCAGACTATGTGTTCCGAACGTTGCAGAACTGCGTCGTCGAATCCTAGAGGAAGCTCATTATTCTCGGTATTCTATCCATCCAGGAACAACAAAGATGTATCATGATCTTAAGTTGATATATTGGTGGGATGGCATGAAAAGAGACATAGCAGAATTTGTAGCCCAATGTCCAAATTGCCAGCAAGTAAAGATAGAACATCAAAAGCCAGGAGGATTATTGCAAGCGATGGAAATTCCTACATGGAAATGGGAAGTGATCAATAGGGATTTTATTGCAGGACTACCCCGTTCCCGAGGCAAGAATGATTCCATATGGGTGATCGTGGACAGACTCACAAAAGTAGCTCATTTTCTCCCAGTCAGAACCACCTACTCAGCAGTAGATTATGCAAGGTTGTATATCAAGGAGATTGTGAGACTTCACGGTATTCCGATATCCATTATCACTGACAGAGGAGCACAATTTACAGCTAAGTTCTGGAAATCCTTTCAAGAAGGTCTAGGTACTCAAGTAAGGCTCAGCACAACATTTCATCCGTAGACTGATGGACAAGCTGAACGTACCATACAGACCTTGGAGGATATGCTAAGGGCATGTGTTCTAGATTTTGGTGGTAGTTGGGATGACCACTTACCCCTAATCGAGTTTGCATATAATAATAACTATCATTCTAGCATCCAGATGGCTCCATATGAAGCTTTGTATGGAAGGAAGTGTAGATCCCCAATTGGATGGTTTGAAGTCGGAGAAGTACAGTTAATAGGCCTTGAGTTGATTCAGCAAGCAGTAGAAAAAGTTAAGGTGATCCGAGATCGATTGCTAACAGCCCAAAGTCGCCAAAAATCTTATGCGGACAACCGCCGGCGAGATCTAGAATTTCAAATCGATGATTGGGTATTTTTGAAAGTATCGCCAATGAAAGGGGTGATGAGATTTGGTAAGAAAGGAAAGTTAAGTCCTCGGTATATTGGACCCTATAAGATTATCCGCGAAGAGGGTCTAGTAGCTTATGAATTGGAATTGCCTTCAAAGCTTGAATTAGTCCATCCAGTTTTTCATATCTCCATGCTCCGCAAGTGTATAGGAGACCCTACCAAGATTGTGCCAATAGATGATGTTCAGATCACGGAAAAGCTAACCTATGAAGAGGTGCCTATTGCCATATTAGACAAGCAAGTGCGCAGACTTCGGAATAAGGAAATAGCCTCAGTCAAAGTCTTGTGCCAAAATAACAACCGAGAAGAGATGACGTGGGAAGCGGCAGAGAAGATGAAATCCATATATCTGCATTTATTTCAGCCCCCGGAAGAGATTTATGATGAGACATCGGGATTTTAAGGTATGTATACTTTTCTTTTATGCATATGGGTCGTGTGTGGACAATTTATATTACTATTGTGTTGTGGCCCTGTGAGGTAATGTTATTATGGGTTGTTGTGACAGGATGGTAGCACCATATTATAGGGAAAAATCTGGCGAAATTTTTTTAGAATTCCCGATGACTTAACATTCGAGGACGAATATTCCAAAAGGGGGGAAGAATGTTACACCTTGGGAAATTCCCCGTTAGCGTACAGTGAATAGGCTATCGAAGGGTAGAATGTATGCAATGTTTTGACGAGCAATAAATAGCATTTGAGGGCCCTAATTAAGATTTCCAAAGACATTCAAGATAAGGAGAGGAAGTTGTGAAGGAAAGCAAGTCACATGTCGTGTGTCGGACATGATTTACGAGTATCGAGTTAATGATGTTTTAATGATGCTTTGAGGAAGAGTTATAATGTCCCTTAGATTGGTATTGAGGTTTTAAACAAGTGTTAAGGAGGTTCCATAAGGATCGGAGATCAAACGAGTCGACGAGAACAAGTCTCGAAAAGCTGGGCAAACATACGGCCAGACATACTGGCCGTATAAAATCTACGGACCGTATGTCCAATCGTAGATTCAGCCCAGAATGGTATGCTTCACTGGACCAAATATACGGTCCAAACATACGGCCAGTGAAAATTATACGGACCGTATGTTGGTCCGTATATTCCAGTCGGGCCTGAACTCAAATAATATAAGGGACCTCTCCTTCATTTCAATTCATTTCATTTTTCATCTCCACAACTCAAGAAGCCTCTAGAACACTCCAAACACTTCAACCACAAGAATTCAAAGGAAATTGATGATCAACTTCATCAAACCAACAAGAATCAAGTGTATGAAACCCCATTAAAGTCATTCAAGTTAAGAAATTCCAAGAAAGGTGAAATAAGGTTTTGGTGCAAGAAGTGTATGACCATTCAAGGCTTGTTCCTCCATCACCTAATGTGAGTTTCATGATCTTCTCATGTTGTTTGAAGTATTGATAGGTTGAAACACTTGGATTGTAGAAGAGTATAGAAAATGGGTCATAAATGTGTGAATAGTGTTATTATTGAGTAGTAGTTGGATTGAATCATGAAAATGGATATGTTGAGATTATAAATACTTTATAAATGACATTTAGAACATGGAATAAGTATTGTATGAGAAAGAACGCGATAATGGACTTTGGTCATAGTTATGGAGAATTGGAGTGAAATTATGAATTGTGGGCAATGTAATTAGATGATGCTTATTGTTTATGATATTGTGATTGTTGTTATGAATGTTGGGAGTTGATATGGAATATGGAAGACAGTAGTATAATCAAAGGAAATGCTGCCCAATTTTCTCTAGCTTTAGTAAGTACGTTCTTATGATTGTTTAGCTAATGTTGATATGAATCCCCTTGAAGGTATAAACGAGTGCATTAAAGGAAAACGAGCAAGCGATAGAGTAGTTAAACGACAAAGGTATGTAAGACTCAACCTTTCTTCCTAAGGCATGAATCCTATACATGATTTTCCCCTTTCTTCATGAATTTCCTATGTTCCGAAAGGCTAAGAGCCTATGTTCACGAATAGTCATATGAGATAAGAAATACGCTATCAGTGCGATAATGATAATGCTAAGTTCAAGCCTAAGGATTCTAGAGATTATGATATGATATACCTGCAAGGTTAATGATGTTGACTACGATGCATTGATGTTTTCCTCCTGTACACTCACCTTAAAATGTAATCCCTCCAAGGTGAGACATAATGACTATGATTACTCCATAACGTAATCGGGTGTTACGACCTTATGTCACTCCGATATAGCTATAGTTGCCCTCAAGTTCTAATGTATGTTTTGATGATAAATGTATAATGATGTTAAATTATGATAAAACCATGACATGCCTATGAGATGAATAATAATGATAAGTATATGATATGTACGATGATACGATTACACCGTGCCTAGATGGCCGGGCATGTCACCGCTACGGCGGGCTGCATACGATTACACCGCGCTTAGATGGCCGGGCATGTCACCGCTAAAGCGGGCAGCTATGTTTACACCGATCCTAGAGGGTCGGGCATGACACCACTTGTGGGCTGCATATGATGGTTACCTGGACGCGGGTTAACGATTATGATGTATGACTGGTATGATGATGTATGAATGGTATGATGATGTATACACTATGGTAATCCATATGATATGCTACGTATGATATGTGTATAGAATGTATCTATTCAAAGATTATGCCTTCATCTTACGTCTTGTGAATTCTCTATTATGTTCATTTCATTCACGCCTTACATACTCAGTACAATATTCGTACTGACGTCCGTTTTCTTTGGACGCTGTGTTCATGCCCACTGGTAGGCAGGGAGGTGATCCGAACTTGTAGGAGCTAGTAGCTGATTGAGAGCACTCCATTTTTCGGAGGTGCCATCGATTATTCTTTTGGTACATATATGTATATATTCATGATTTGGGCACGACGGGGTCCTGTCCCGTCCATATGTCTAGTACTCGAGTAGAGGCTCGTAGATACGCAATCTGGGTAGTATGGTCCCATAGTCTTCATGTATATGTATATTATTATTTTGATAGCCTAAAGGGCTGATGTTTATAAAGTAAATATGTGTTAAATGAAAGTCGTTTTCTATGGTTACAAATGATGAGAAATTTGAATGAAGGCAGGACAAGGAATAGAATGAGCGGTGCTCGATGGTTAGTTCCGGGTACCCGTCATGGCCCTAGTCGGGTCGTGACAATATATATGTGTATATATGTATGTATTTATGTGTGTGTGTGTGTATATATATATGTTGGACCAAGCTGTAAGCAGCAGCAAGTACATGGACTTCGCGATTCCCCCATAGGTCATGACTGTCTAGGCATATAGGTATTCCTCCCGGAGCGTGTGCGTATCATTGCATTGCATTGCATCGCACGTGAATTCATATTACAGCCATCCACATCTCTAATTTTGTTATTGTACTTATTATATTGCTTGGTGCATTTTCGCATTGTTTTCCTTGGTTGATTATTGGCCTGAGTTGTCGTATGCCTAATTAATAACCTATTTAGGGATTGATGGACTCGAGGATTAGAGACTTTCTCCTAGGCTATGACTTTAGGTTACAGAGATGTATTGTTGGTTGTACTGGTGTTTGTGGTTATTCTGAGGAATTGTGGGACACTTGGCAGACTTATGTTTAGGCGCTTCACCATAGGCTATGATTCGGCTGTTTGATCCTTTTGTACTTAAGTTATTCTTGGATTGTGTCGTGTCTATATTTGATTGTGAGCATGTCTCTTCCTTTATATATGTTAGCTAACTATTATCGGCCTATGATGCCTACTCAGTACGTATTGTTTGTACTGATGCAACCTTGCTACATTCCTTTTCGGGGTGTAGAGTTTGTGACAGGTGCTATTTTTGATCCTTGAGCGTGTTTCTTTGAGACGGTCTTTGTTGGAGACTTAGTGTTAGCTAATGCCAGATCTGCAGCATGAGTTTCCATTCTTTGTATACTTGTCATCTATTTCCAGATAGTATTCCCTTGGTTGTTAGGAGCCATGTATGGCAACATTCAGATAGTTCTTGTCATATATTCACACCGATGATTTATTAGTAGCTTTTGTGCTGACTTAGACCAGATGCCTTGGGTTGAAGATGTTTTCCACACTTATTCTCTTTTAATTGATATTGAGATTTATTATTAATTACATTGTTCTTTCATATTTATAGTTCGTATGTTAGGTAAGGGAAGGGTTCGGCTACCAAGCTGGGAAATGGTAGGTGCCCGCACGACTAAGCGCTTTTGGGTCGTGAGAGTATCTCTCATTTACTAGGTGTTGTTTTGCAAAGAGGAAAGATGTGATTTATTCGTGATATTATGATATGTGTCCCTGTGTGGCACGATTGGTATTAATAGATTCTCATTGGAATTAATATCATTCATGCATTCATACTCATACATTTGGATCGGGTTGTACACTGCAACATATATATACATATATTGGATCCGGTTGCACGCCGCAACATATATATAGACATATATTGGACCGGTTGCACGTTCTGCAACATATACATATATTGGACTGAGTTACACATTTCGCAACACACACACACACACACACACACACACACATATATATATATATATATACAAACAGGTTGTACGCCGCAGCAGGTACATAGACTTTGCAGGTCCCCCATGGGTCATGGCTGTCGAAGCGTGTAGGTATTCCGCTCGGAACATGTGTGTACGATCATTACATTGGCCATTGCATATCATTGCATTCCACTCATTATTGCTATATCCTGCATTTTGCACGTCGGAATATTTTAAGTTAGTTGCGACAAGTTAAAGACAAGGCTATTTTCCGACTTTGTTTTAAGGCACGAGTTGCTTATGGTTTCATTGGATGGAGATATTAAGAAAAATGTGGGGTTAAAAGTGAAATTATGGAAACTAATATTTCATGAAATATGGGGCCAAAAGTGAAGCTTTGAAAACTTGGAATTTCATGGAAAAAAAATAGAATATGGCCGTGTGGCACATGTGGGCCATGGGCCACATGTGCTAATTATATGGAGGCATAAGATGACTAATTAAGTCATCTTCATCATCTACCACTCTAGAAAATTCAAGACAACTTGGAGAGAAACAAGAGCAAGGGCCATTCGGCCATGCCTAAACCGTGAGAGAGCAAGGAAATATTGGTCTAGAAAAATTCTTTTCTTCTAGCTTTCTTACTAAATGGAAGGTCCTTATTAACATGGGATCATTGTTGGAACAAGCAAAGTGTTTATTCTTGCAAACCATTACCTAGCCGTGTGAAGAAGAGAGTGAAGAAGGTAAGGTTCAATCTTTATTTTCATATGTTATGCATGGTTTGTGGATGTTGTGGAGTGTGGAAATGAATGGAATTCATGAAATTATGGTGTTGTTGCATAGCCGTGCATGTGTGGTGTGTGGCCGTGTGTGTGTGGTATTGTGTAGGAATGAAGGACTACTTTTATTTAGTGTAATTTGGTTGTTGTGTTGTGGACTTTATGTTGGGAAATGAAGGCTTAATAGTTCAAGATTGAAGTTGTAGTTGTGTGGGCCGTTTGGAAGCTATTGTGATTTTAATATGCTTTCTTGAATTTATGGAAGATAATGTTGTCAATGTGTGAATTGTTAGTATAGTTGATAAATTTGAAAGGAAGAAATGTGTTGTTGATTGTTTACTTGAACTTAGAGGATTTCGGGTGAAGTAGTATGTTGGTTGGATTACTTTGAATAATGTGCGGATTGTTCGAAACATTTTTGAATTTTGTTTGAATGGCTTCGGATTATTATCTGAATATGTGAGCATTGATGTTAGTTTGAATATATGTAGTTGAATTGAACATAATTGGAATGTTGTCGATATATGTGGAGGAGAGTTATTAGCTCTATAATGCGTTTTGAATTGATTGTTAATGTTGCTAGAATGGTTGTTGGCATTGTTGTTAAATATTTAGCCGAGTTAAATTCTCGGGGATGTTGAATTTATAGGGGAAATCTTTGTTCAAATTTCTGTAGAAAAAGTAATGGCTTATAATTGGATTCTTCGATGCCTTCAACTAATATTCGATATCTATTGACGTTGTGTAGACCTTGGAGAGTCGAGACTTGAGTTGGATTAGCTTAGGAAGCGATCGAGGTATGTAAAGCTCAACCTTTCTTTCTTTGGCATGTCTTAGTTAAAAGTAAGTTATGACACGAGTCTCGAGGTAAGTCTACTCTTGCAATCCGAGCATGTCTATGATTCTTATTTGTTTCTTGTTATTCGTGTTCTTAATGTAGTCGAATTATGGTTCTTATGTTTTTGTATGACTAAGTTTCAAAAGTTTCATAAAAGTTTGGTTTTCAGAAGAGTTTTGTTCCTAAACGACTTCGAACTACGAACGTCCGTAACTTTCACAGAAAGGCTCGGATTGCTTCGATATGTTCGTAGAAAGTCCTAAAGTGAATAATGTCCGTAACTTTCCAAGGCGGACTCGAATTGGCTTGACGTATGACTATGATCCCTATGGTTCTCTAATATGTTTATGATGTTTGTTATGTTTCCTAGTAACGTCAGAAAGATGTTTGATATAACTATTGTCCGACTTTCAAATGACGTTCCGTTTAGACTACTTCATTGAGTCTCTGGAAATGATTTATGTGCATATGGTTTCTCACTACTCTGCTCGTGCATGCCTCAATGCATCCTTCACCGAGTCCCGGGCCGGGTACGTATTCGTGCAACTTCTCTGCATTGTTCACCGAGTTCCTCACTAGAGGGCCGGGTACGGTGTATATATATATATATATATATATATATATATATATATATATATGATGATATGATGGTATGGTGATGTGATGATACGGGGATGGCGGCCAGGATGGCATAGCGAGTCCCTTGCTAGCGGGGCCGGGACACGCTATTCATCGAGTCTCTCACTAGAGGGCCGGGTACGGTATATATATATATATGTAGATGCATGCATGATGATGATATGATTTTACTTACCGCGTCCCTCATCAGAGGGCCGGGGCACGTTATATGTATATGGATATGATGATTTTACCTACCGAGTCCCTCACTAGAGGGCCGGGACACGCTATATGTATACATGATGATTATATGATTTTGCTATGCATGATAAATGTTTTCGAAGGCAAGTCTTATGATTTTTTGTACTCTTTACTTCAGTATGATCCCGCTTACTATATTTCATGCTTTACATACTCAGTACATATTCCGTACTGACCCCCTTTCTTCGGGGGCTGCGTTTCATGCCGCGCAGGTACACCCAGGTGAGCTGAAGATATTAGTAGAAGACGTTCCAGCGGGATTGGCGAGCTCCATTTTCTCCGGAGTGCTGCCGAGTCAGGGCATCATGTTATGGTATCTGGAGTTTTGTTAGAGACTTTGCAGATAGTGTCGTGGGTATAAGATGTCGGTTACGTAAGAGGCTATGTAAGCCGATGTGTTATCACGCAGTGTACTATAAGTTCTATATGTTTCTATGTGTCGCAGATTTTCTTTGATTCGAGAAAGGTGAAAAGGCATATTATCCTTCGAAAAACTTTCGTTATGTATTTGTGTCATGATTTGAAAGCCAGCGTGATTACGAGTATTATGTAAGTCAGCGGGTTCGCTCGGCCCTAAATAAGGGTCGGGTGCCCATCACGCCCTAACAGAAATTAGGGTGTGACAAATTGGAATCAGAGCGGTTCGTCCTAGGGGTTGTCTACAAAGTCGTGTCCAGTAGAGTCCTGTATATGGTGTGATGCGCGCCACATTTATAAACAGGAGGCTACGGGGCATCTACGATGGTTACTCTTCTTTCACTTCTTAGATCGTGCCATAGAGCCAAGTCATAGGAGATGAGATTTCTCGTACTAACTCTTGCGACTTCAGCGGAGGAGAAAGGCATCGACAGAAGAAAGCGATTAACGATATTGGAAGCTATAAAGCACGCGGGTAAGCAAAGGTATGTAAGACATATGTCGGGTGAGTTATTGAAGTATGATTGAAGTACAAGTTGGGAACTAAAAGGGAAAGTAAACAAGAAAGTGTAACAAGTGCCGTTTGAGTTGGGCGTACGAGGTATGTTCATTATTTTTTGTACTGTTGATGCTAATGGGAGCCCTGTGTGGCTGTGATATGATGTGATATGTATATATATATATATATATATATATATATATATATATATATTGGCCCCGTGAGTCATTGTTGGTATTTCCGTGTACGGAGTTTTGAGATAACGATTCGGAAGGAAACTCGCCAAAATTTTTTCGAAATAAAAAAGGAGAATGAGGTATGGGTTGTAATACGACTTGAAAAGTCGTGCCAACAACAACGATAAGATTTGACTAGGCTACGAGTATGGCCGACACCGGGAAAGAAGCTAACTGCTGAATTGAGGGTAATACCAATTAGAAGGTCGATATCGACATGATAAAAAAAGGAATTTGGAGAGAGCTTGAAGTCCTAAGAGGTGATTCAGAAAGGAGCTGGTAAATCTTGATGGAGTGTTATTTAAGGTGCCGACCGAATGGACAAGCAGGGATGAGTTACGACGAGCTTATAGTTAAAAGGAGTAATAGTAGGATTAAGACGAGAGTATGGAGGAAAAGAATTGTGATAGACATGAAAGTACTGATAAGACAGCTTGTGAAAAAAAAATTAGAGATTAAGTGGACCAGTGAGGGTAAAGGACTAAGAAGTGTTATGTTATAGGATTGACTACGAACAAGATGCAATGCGAACATAAGAAGGATCGTTATGGAAATAAGTAAGGCCTAGTGAGAAAGTGGCTAAATCTATGATGTAACCTATGTAGCTATAATATAAAGGTAAGTACGGAACGGAAAAGTGAGATATAGAACGAATAAGGAAGGCTTATCAAGTTCTGCAAGGAAAGCCTGGAATAAGGGTTATATACCAGCGGAAATGATAGCGAGTGTAAGAAAAGAAAGGGTAATTGGGAGAAGGAAATAAAAAGGGAGCAAGAAAACAGTGTAGTAATAGACCATGACATGTTTAGCCGAGGACACGAGTACTATAAGCGACAAGACTATGAAAGACTTGAATATAGAGAGGATGAAGAACGAGGTAAATGAGAGCAGAAATCCGAAGGCTGATAACTAAGTATTTGCACGTAATGGAAATCGAGGTGTATTCCTCACCATTGAGAATATAGAAGTTTAGGACGGGGATGTAGTCATATCTAGAGGTAAAGAGTGAATATTGAGAAGTGGAAAGGGTTAAAATAGTAATTGTGAAGTCGGGAGAGTAAGAGACCCTGCTAAGGTGAAGGGACACGCGTTGTGAGAACGTTTCGAAACCTGCTAAGACTTTAACTGGCCCCAGATTATATGACAAAGGTCATACGGTGAAACGGACGCGATTGTATTTGCATTAAAGCATCGTATTTCATCGAAATTCTAAAGTTAAGCGTCTTTGGGGTGAGAGCAATTTTAAGATGGGTGACCCCCTGGGATGCTTTTGAAAAGTCTTACATATTCAGACGTAAGAAGCAAAAGAGAAGTTAGAGCGAACTAAGGAAAATTAAGAGTCTGAGGAGTAGGCAGGAACCTTAAGAGGTCGCGCAGAACAGGGCGAATTAGACCGATAAAGAGGAAAAAGGTACATCACATCTCTAGAATAAGGGTGAGTTGGAATAGTGTTCGAAGATACCTTGTAAGCAAGATAGTAGGGATTATATATGTACATAGGTATGCATAACATATCCTGTACGTGGCTAGATCAGGGGACATGTGTATTCCGGCGACCAACGTGGCGGTATATGGAAGACATTAATTGGAGAAGGCAATGAAGTTCAAGTGAGAAGAAAAATATAAATGGCACGAATGTTATAAGGCAAGTCGATGCTGTTTTTATCACGGGTTAAATTCGGAAAGTCCTAACACAATGATATTTGGAAAAGAAAGAAAGTGAGTAAACGAACGGCAACGGGAACCAAAATGTCGGAATAGAAGCGCCGCCTAAATAAGATTGAAAATACGGATATAGGGCGGAGTATGATCGGGCAATGGCATAAGTACACCCCTAAAGGGGGGAAGCGAGGGAGAGAGATGTAAGTGTAAGACGAAGACAATCAACACTACAATGTCCTGGATACGGATGCTTGGGCCGTAGGTAAAGCTTTTTGCGGAGACAAGTTGGTAAGATCTAAAAGCCAGCAATAGAGGGGGAGAAATCGGGACGGCACTTGGGATGGTGCTAAGAATTAATCGTGGAGGTCTTAAATGATACGACCTTAGGAGGTGGATGCTTACAAAAAAAAAAAAAAAAAAAAGAGAGAGAGAATACGACAAGAGGACAATAACGAGTAACTTACGAAGCCATTGTGAAAAATGACACTGCTGTGCTGGATTAAAAGCTAAGACGTGGGCAACAAGGTTGTTCGCTAATATCCGTGACTATGAACCGTAAGTGGAGAAAAAGAAAATAATGATGGAAAACTTCCTATAGTAGGGAGTGAGAGCATCAAAGGAGTGAGTAAAGGAAGGGAGAAGAGGGTGACCGCATAGGCTACAATCGAATGTTAGGAAGGAAGGAATGTATAGAGTAGAGTGAACTAGGAAAAGAGAAGATCGCAGCTAAGATGGGTCATACGTTATACAAACCGTATAAGAGTGGTTATGTTACCTATGAACATTTATATGCTAGGGATGAGACCAAGTGAGTATGTAACGAGAAAAGTTTGGATTCGGTAAGGATAATATGATTATGAGATTCCAGATGCATTAAGGAAAAATGTAAAGATGATTTAAGCTGGATTACCGAGATAGACTTGGTAGGGAGGACAACAGGACATTGCTATAGTTGAACCAAAGACCTATCCGATACCGGCTGTAAGGTAAGCGAGGCGAAGACAAGTAAAGCATAAGGACTAGTGAAGCCACGCCAAGGTATTGTGGGCTAGTTTGAAGCACCTTTGCATATTCGCGTAAGGATCGCCACATAATGTGTGACCGGAAAATTAAGAGCAAGATCTGAGCAAAGGGACAATAGAAGAGTTTGAATTAAAGATGAAGAAACGACACGAGATAACGTGCCTAGAATGTTACAATTTGAGTAAAAAGGGAAGTATAAGATCATCTAAGCAAAAAGATTAGAACTAGTTGGCTGCTAAAAGAAGGTGAGTACATGTGTCAACTTCTTTCAGAATAATACCGGTTGGTGATAATTAAAGCAGGGAACGGCTGTTAGCAACTCAGAGACGACAGAAATCATATGACGACAATCGGCGTCGACACTTAGAATTCCGGATTGGCGAGTGAGTATGCTTAAAGATATCGCCCATGAAAGGTGTAACGAGATCGGACAACAAGGAAGAGTTTAGCCCGAGGAATATTGAATCTTATTACATCGTCCGTAAGGAAAGGATATTGCGTACTAAAGACGTGGCTTTTGCTAAGGTATTGTAGCGGAAGAATAACAGGAAGAAGATGACTTGGAAAGCTGAAGAGAAAACGAAGAGGGAATATAATCGATAGATGGGACCGCATACTATAGTAAAAAAAAAAAGCCCCCCCCCCCCCCCCGAGATCCTTATAAGACCCTATGAGGCTAATTGAACATTCGAGGACGAATGTTCTAAAGGGAGGAAGGATGTTGTATCCCGCATTTTGCACGTCGGAATATTTTAAGTTAGTTACGATAAGTTAAAGACAAGGCTATTTTCCGACTTTGTTTTAAGGCACGAGTTGCTTATGGTTTCATTGGATGGAGATATTAAGGAAAATGTGGGGTTAAAAGTGAAATTATGGAAACTAATATTTCATGAAATATGGGGCCAAAAGTGAAGTTTTAGAAACTTGGAATTTCATGGAAAAAAAATAGCATATGGCCGTGTGGCACATGTGGGCCATGGGCCACATGTGCTAATTATATGGAGGCATAAGATGACTAATTAAGTCATCTTCATCATCTACCACTCTAGAAAATTCAAGACAACTTGGAGAGAAACAAGAGCAAGGGCCATTCGGCCATGCCTAAACTGTGAGAGAGCAAGGAATATTGGTCTAGAAAAAATCTTTTCTTCTAGCTTTCTTACTAAATGGAAGGCCCTTATTAACATGGGATCATTGTTGGAACAAGCAAAGTGTTCATTCTTGCAAACCATTATCTAGCCGTATGAAGAAGGTAAGGTTCAATCTTTATTTTCATATGTTATGCATAGTTTGTGGATGTTGTGGAGTGTGAAAATGAATGGAATTCATGAAATTGTGGTGTTGTTGCATAGCCGTGCATGTGTGGTGTGTGGCCGTGTGTGTGTGGTATTGTGTAGGAATGAAGGACTACTTTTATTTAGTGTAATTTGGTTGTTGTGTTGTGGACTTTATGTTGGGAAATGAAGGCTTAATAGTTCAAGATTGAAGTTGTAGTTGTGTGGGCCATTTGGAAGCTATTGTGATTTTAATATGCTTTCTTGAATTTATGGAAGATAATGTTGTCAATGTGTGCATTGTTGGTATAGTTGATGAATTTGAAAGGAAAAAATGTGTTGTTGATTGTTTCCTTGAACTTAGAGAAAGTTGGTGGTAGAAGTAGTATGTTGGTTGGATTACTTTGAATAATGTGCGGATTGTTGAAACATTTTTGAATTTTGTTTGAATGGCTTCGGATTAATAGCTGAATATGTGAGCATTGATGTTAGTTTGAATATATGTATTTGAATTGAACATAATTGGAATGTTGTCGAAATATGTGTAGGAGAGTTATTAGCGCTACAATGCATTTTGAATTGATTGTTAATGTTGTTAGAATGGTTGTTGGCATTGTTGTTAAAGATTTAGCCGAGTTAAATTCTCGAGGATGTTGAATTTATAGGGAAATGCTGCCCAAATTTCCGTAGAAAAAGTAATGGCTTAGAATTGGATTTTTCGATGCCTTCAACTAATATTTGATATCTATTGACGATGTGTAGACCTTGGAGAGTCGAGACTTGAGTTGGATTAGCTTAGGAAGCGATCGAGGTATGCAAAGCTCAACTTTTCTGTCTTTGGCATGTCTTAGTTAAAAGTAAGTTATGACACGAGTCTCGAGGTAACTCTACTCTTGCAATCCGAGCATGTCTATGATTCTTATTTTTTTCTTGTTATTCGTGTTCTTAATGTAGTCGAATTATGGTTCTTATGTTTTTGTATTACTAAGTTTCAAAAGTTGCATAAAAGTTTGGTTTTCAAAAGAGTTTTGTTCCTAAACGACTCCGAACTACGAACGTCCGTAACGTTCACAGAAAGGCTCGGATTGCTTCGATATGTTCGTAGAAAGTCCTAAAGTGAATAATGTCCGTAGCTTTCCGAGGCGGAGTCGAATTGGCTTGACGTATGACTATGATCCCTATGGTTCTCTAATATGTTTATGATGTTTGTTTTGTTTTCGAGTAACGTCCGAAAGATGTTTGATATAACTATTGTCCGACTTTCAAATGACGTTCCGTTTAGACTACTTCATTGAGTCTCTGGAAATGATTTATGTGCATATGGTTTCCTTTCTACTCTGCTCGTGCATGCCTCATGATGATAGAATGATGTGATGATATGGGGATGGGGGCCGGGGGTGGGATCCGGGGGGTCCGACCCAACCCCCTGGGGGGTAGGGGCCCCTCGGGCACCCGGACATATCTAGCAAACCCTATCTCAAAACATAACGAACACGGTCAAAACTATAACGGGAAACCCATAAGGCTATATTTCAAATTTAGATAATTTCCAAAAAAAATTTCGGCGGTTTCCTTTTTTTTTATGGGGCTCCCAAAAAAACCACCCACCGGGAAAAAACCAAAAAAGGCCACACGGGGCCAACGAAATATCATATACTAAAACGGACCGGCCGCCGCGGCCCATGGGGGCGCCCGACACCCGGGTACAAACACAATCATACGGAAGTAAACGAAACCCCCAAACATGTCCCCGGGCCTCTAGACGGGCAGACAGAATCCCGGGGCGGGACGGGGGGCCCCCCCGTCCCCCATGTCCAAATATACATTTAAAGGGTGAACATGACGGGAAAAATATCCAAAATGTACGCTCCCGGGTCCGGGGG
>NC_081352.1:2454466-2467796 GCF_029784015.1 Lycium ferocissimum
AGGAGAGGTAGGCTTCACATACCTTTTACGCTTTGTTCGGGTCTCCAAACTCAAGCTCCAAGTTCGCCAAAATCTACAAATTGGTCATGTTTACCAAACATGATTAGTGCCTTTAGAATTGAATTCTTAAAATAATACTTGGCTACCGAAATTTCGGCAGCACCTCCCCTGTAAATATTCCATTCCTCCAAGTTCAACTTGGCCAATTTTTTTACTCAACAACAATCCGGGAATTCAAACCCGGCCAAACTACCAACCAACAATACCAACAAACTACTTATATTCAATTCAACTCAATTCAATTCTTTTCAATGCAATTTAATTCAATTCCATACAATTCAATATAACTCAATATAATATAATTCACCTAATATTCCAACAATACCATCAACATACTACTTACCCACATCTTCCAATTTATGAAATAACAACAACATTTTTTTCCTTCTTTCAAATTCAATCACAACAACCCAATTTTCATTCCTCCAAACCATTAAATCTTTATTCTAACATCATAGAACCTACCATAATAACAATTTCCATTCTAAATAAAATCAATTCACTACACTCTTCCACTACCTTGAATTCGGCCAACACACCCCATATACATATTTTTCATGAATTTCCATATTTTCCATACATTACAACAACAACCAACACACAACATAACACAACATAACACATACAACACATACAACCTCACGGCTCCACACACACACTTCTACAACACATGAATTTCATCCATTTTCATGCACACAACATACTCAAATATCCATAACACATAAGAAAAGGATTAAACCTTACCTTTTTCCTCACTTCTTCACTTGACTCAATTTCACAACTTGTATGAATATGTGTTTTCTTGCTCCACAAACCACTTCAACTTACTAAGAACTCTTCAAGGGATTGTTTGGCTATGAAGAACAAGTTGTGAATTCTCTTTTTTTTTTTTTTTTTTTTTTTTTTTCGGTTTTCTTTTTTTTTTTTTTCACTAAGGCCGAATGGCCATAACTCTTTCTCTCTTTCTTGCTTTCTTGAAAAGTCTAGGGAAATAAGATGAATAAATCATCTTTCCCCATTATATATATACATAGCCCCTTCCAATAATAATCAACCATCTTGCCCCTAACTTGGCTTAATTTAATTTGGCCAAATAATGCAAGTGGGGTCCATGGCCAAGTGGCCCCCTTTCTTGAAAATTCTAGCAAATTTCTTCTTTTTCATGAAAAATTATTTTCCTTAGTTTCAAATTTGCCCCTAGCCTTTCTCCATATTTCCATGAGTCGTATTGCGAATTTACCTTTTTACCCCTGGCCTTTCTTAATATTCCCACTTTACAATTTTCCATACGCAACTTGTGTCACTTGCCTTGGCTTACCCGAGGGTACGAAATACGGAATGTAACACTGCTGTGCTGGATTAAAGGCTAAGATGTGGGCAACAAGGTTGTTTGCTAATAATACTGTGACTATGAACCGTAAGTGGAGAAAAAGAAAATAATGATGGAAAACTTCCTATAGTAGGGAGTGAGAGCATCAAAGGAGTGAGTAAATGAAGGAAGAAGAGGGTGACCGCATAGGCTACAATCGAATGTTACGACGGAAGGAATGTATAGAGTAGAGTGAACTAGGAAAAGAGAAGATCGTAGCTAAGATGGGACATACGTTATACAAGCCGTATAAGAGTGGTTATGTTACCTATGAACATTTATATGCTAGGGATGAGACCAAGTGAGTATGTAACGAGAAAAGTTTGGATTCGGTAAGGATAATATGATTACGAGATTCTGGATGCATTAAGGAAAGATGTTGTTATATCCCACATTTTGTACATTGGGACAATCCGGATTGACTATGATAAGTTAGGGACAAAACCATTCCGGGATACAATGTCGAGACTTTTGACCTTCGATTTCATTTTGAGACACAAGTTGTTCATGAGTTTATTGGTATGGAACAATTAGGAAAATTTGGGACCAAAAGTGGAATTGTTGAAAGTTGAAAATCATGCAGTCTTGGCCTTGTGGCCGTGTGACCTTCAAATGGTCCCACACATTTTTGTGGCCAATTTTAATTGGTCCAACACATGTGTGGGCCATGGACACTTGTGTAATATGTGTGGGAGCATAAAAGATGACTAAGTGTTCATCTTTTTTCATTCCAACACTTAGAAAAAATAAGAGAAACTTGGATGAACATAAGGGACCATTCGGCCAACCCTTGGAAATTTCAAGTCCAATTTTAGCCATCCAAAAATTATTTCTTTGATGCAAACCCACTAAGTTGAGGTCCCTAAGTAGCGTGGAAGTGTTATTCGGGTCATCCAACCATCCGTTTTCATCCTTGCAAACCCTAGCCTATTTGTGAAGTTGAAGAAGAAAGGTAAGAATTAAACATGTTTTATGTGTTATAAAGGTTGTATGAATGTTGTAGTATGTTAAAATGGATGAAAATCATGAAATATGGTATGTTAGAAGTGAGGCCGTGTGTGTAGAGTGTGGTCGTGTAGGTGTGTGTGTGTTGTGTTGTGTTGTGTTGTGTTGAAGTAGTGAATTAAAGTCTAGTTAGCATGTTTTGATTGTTGTAGAGTGAAGAAATGGATGAGAATCGTTAGTATGTGTATGTGTTAGGTTGGCCGAAAATGGGCCATATTATGTGACAAGGAATGGATTAATGTTAATTAGTATCTTGGTAGTTGTCGTTATGAATTATATGTTGGAAATGAGAGTTTAATGATTCAAGATTGATGTTGTAATTGTATGGGCTGATTTGGAAGTTAATGTGCTTTTGATGTAATTTTTATATTTAAGAGCATGGCATTGTTAGAGTGTAAATTGTTGGTGCAAATCATGTTTTGGAAGTGAGGAATGGGTTATAGTGAGGCTCTCGGATTTGGACCCATTTTCGGGCAAATTGGAGCCTTTGTTGGATTGTTGGAAATATTGTATGAATTGTTTAAGATGTTCTTAAATATTGTTGGTATGGGCTTGGGTTGGTATTGGAATGTATGAGCGATAATGTTGGCTTGAATGTAAGCCGTTGAATTGAAATAATGAATGTTGTTGAATGATGTAAGAGACGGTTATTAATGGTATGTTGCCTTTCGGATTGATTATTGATGTTGCTAGGTTGGTTGGTTGTTGTTGTTGTTGTTGTTGATTTGGCCGAGTTAAATTCTCGGGGTTGGTGTATTTACAGGGGAAATGCTGCCCAAATTTCTGTAGAATTAAGGGCTAATTTGGAATTAAATGCCTAAATGGCTATAGCTAATAATTGATATTCGTTGACTTATTTGTAGACCTCGGGGAGTCTGAGACATAGGTTGGAGTTTGGATTAGCTTGGAGAGCGCGACGAGGTATGTAAAGCTTGGCCCTCTTCCTTCTTTTGGCATGCCTTAGTCGTAAATAGGCTATGACACGAGCCTCGAGGAAATTCTACTCTCGCGATCCGACCATGTCTGTGATTCTTATTTGGTTCTTAGTCCTCGTATGTTTGATATGATGAAATATGGGCTTTATGTCTTTTGTATGACTAAGTTTCAAAAGTTGCATAAAAGTTGATTTTTAAAAGAGTTTTGTTCCTAAATGATTCCGAAAACTACGAAAGTCCGTAACTTTCACAGACAGAACTGGATCGCTTCGATATGCTCAAAAATGATCCCATGATGTATGATAACTATGTTTTTCATAGGCGGGCCCGGCTCGGGTTGACACCCGTCCGTGGGTCCCGCGACTTTCCTTTACGTGCTTCGGATGACTTTTGCAAAATATGATATGACTATTATCCTGATTTCAAGTATGATCAGTTTACCTACCTTTTAAGTTTATGATAATGATCTTATGCACATGATTTTGATACGTAACTATGATTTCTAAAGTTCGGTTTGATATGCTCCCGAGTGGTATTCGGAAGAAAATCTGATTTGACTACCATATTGGCTTATAAACGATGGTTCGTGTGATTAACATATTAAGTCTTTGAAATTATTTGAAACCGTATTTGGTTACTCATAACTTTATTTGTGTATTCTGTTGTTACATTTTTCGCCAAGTCCCGGGTCGGTTATGTTATTATGCGCACTATGCTGTATTCTGAAGTATGATGTGTCCGGTTCGCCGAGCCCCTTTTTGGCCGGGAACCGTGTATATATTATGGTGTTCTGATGTGTTTGGTACGCCGAGCCCCTTTCGGCCGGGTACAGCGTATATGTGCTACGTTATATGTATTATGTATGGATTCTGGAATATGCTCAGTTGGAATCAGAGCCGGTGGTGGGGCAAACCCAATGGTGGGGCAAACCCAGTAGTGAGGTAACATTACACACTGGTTTAGGCCAATCCCACATTGGTTTAGGCCAATCCCACATCGGCTAATGGCATCTCATATGATGTGTTACGGTATGTATATGATGATCATTATGTTTGCCTTCTGTACCTCATATGTATGATTTGTATGTCAGACGCAAGCGCTTTGGTATTTCAATTATTATGTCTACTTTTACTCCGTACTTCGTTTCGATCATGACTCGGTTCATTTCTTGTACCTTGCTTTGCATACTCGGTACATATTTAAATGCGACCCCCGTCTTCGGGAAATTGCGTTTCATGCCCGCAGGTACAGATACACGTTTTGGTGATCCACCGGCATAGGATTTCCATTCTGCTGTTCAGAGTGCTCCCTTTGTTCTGGAGCCAATATTTTGGGTACATACTCCTCCGATGTATATGATTATGTTTATTCAGGGTACGGCGGGGCCCTGTCCCGTCATCTGATTCTGTTGTTCTGTATTAGAGGTCTGTAGACATAGATGTGGGTTATGTACAGTTTTGTTCGGACGCGTTGTGTGAGTTGTGTTTGGGCGGCCCATCCGCCGTGGCAGCCTTACCGGCTGCGTGTATGTATGCTTTGGTATGTTATGTATATTATGATAGCCTTGCTGGCTTCTGTGCAGTATATTGGTTTGTATGCGTTAGTTTGGAGCCACGTTTGATTTTTATGAATGCATGAGTCGATTGTATGCCGAATCTGGTTAATGAGAGCGTATGGGTGCCCAGTTCGGGCACTAGTCACGGCCTACGGGGTTGGGTCGTGACAGATGTAAAGATGACTTAAGCTGGATTACTGAGATAGACTTGGTAGGGAGGACAACAGGACATGGCTATGGTTGAACCAAAGACCTATCCGATACCGGCTGTAAGGTAAGTGAGGCGAAGACAAGTAAAACATAAGGACTAGTGAAGCCACGCCAAGGTATTATGGGCTAGTTTGAAGCACCTTCGCATATTCGCGTAAGGATCGCCACATAATGTGTGACCGGCAAATTAAGAGCATGATCTGAGCAAAGGGACAATAGAAGAGTTTGAATTAAAGATGAAGAAACGACACGAAATAACGTGCCTAGAATGTTACAATGTGAGTAAAAAGGGAAGTATAAGATGATCTAAGCAAGAAGATCAGAACTAGTTGGCTGCTAAAAGAAGGTGAGTACGTGTGTCAACTTCTTTCAGAATAATACCGGTTGGTGATAATTAAAGCAGGGAACGGCTGTTAGCAACTCAGAGATGACAGAAATCATATGACGACAATCAGCGTCGACACTTAGAATTCTGGATTGGCGAGTGAGTATGCTTAAAGATATCGCCCATGAAAGGTGTAACGAGATCGGACAAGAAGGAAGGTGTATTGAATCTTATTACATCGTCCGTAAGGAAAGGATATTGCGTACTAAAGACGTGGCTTTTGCTAAGGTATTGTAGCGGAAGAATAACAGGAAGAAGATGACTTGGAAAGTTGAAGAGAAAACGAAGAGGGAATATAATCGATAGATGGGACCGCATACTATAGTAAAAAAAAAAAAAACCCCCCCCCCCTCGAGATCCTTATAAGACCCTATGAGGCTAATTGAACATTCGAGGACGAATGTTCTAAAGGATGAAAGGATGTTATATCCCGCATTGTGCACGTCGGAATGTTGTTGATATGGATTCGGATGAGTATTTGAATGTATAAGCGTTAATGTTGGCTTGAACATAAGCCGTTTAATCAATCATATTGAAAGTTGTTGAATGATGAAAAAGGGGCTTATTAATGTTATATTACCTTTCGGATTGATTATTGATGTTGCTAGGTTGGTTGTTGTTGTTGTTGTTGTTGATTTTGGCCGAGTTAAATTCTCGGGGTGGCCTATTTAGAGGGGAAATGCTGCCCAAATTTATGTAGAATTTAGTGTTAGTTTGGAATTAAATGCCTAAGCGTCCATAGCTAACGTTTGGCATATCATGACTTGTTTGTAGACCTTGGGCAGCCCGAGACGAAGGTTGGATTTATCTTGAGTTGGAGCTAGCGCTGAGTGCGTATGAGGTATGTAAAGCCCAATCCTTCCTCCTTTTGGCATGCCTTAGTTTTGAATAGGCTATGACACGAGCCCCAAGGGAATTCTACTCTCGCGATCCGACCATGTTTGTGATCCTTATTTGTTTCTTGGTCTTCGTATGCTTGATAAGATGAAATATTGGGCCTTATGTCTTTTGTATGACTAAGTTTCAAAAGTTGCATAAAAGTTTGGTTTTTAAAAGAATTTTGCTCTAAATGATTCGAAAACTACGAAAGTCCGTACCTTTCACAAACAGAACCGGATGGCTTCGATGTGCTCAAAAATGATTCCATGATGTCTGAGGACTATGTTTTCCATAGGCGGGCCCGGCTCGGGTCGACACCCGTTCGTGGGTCCCGCGACTCTCCTCATGTACTTCGACGATTTTAAAAGGATATGACATGACTAGCTTTCCGATTTCGAGTACGATCCGTTACTTATCTTTTGAGTTTGTAATAATGATTTGATAACATATGATGACGATGATTTTCATAGGCGGGCCCGGATTGAGTTGACGCTCGTCCGTGGGTCCCGAGATCTTCTTCCGTATAATTCTGATGGCTTTTGAAAGAATTCAATATGACTACCTTTCCGACCCCCAAGTATGATTATATATTTGTCTGTTAAGTCAGGAATAATGATTTGTATACTTATGATTCCGA
Source organism: Lycium ferocissimum (assembly GCF_029784015.1). NCBI lineage: Eukaryota > Viridiplantae > Streptophyta > Magnoliopsida > Solanales > Solanaceae > Lycium > Lycium ferocissimum. Next base: position 2,461,502 of record NC_081352.1, read on the forward strand.
TACGTAACTATGGGTTCCGAAGTTCGGTTTGATATGTTCCCGTGTGATATTCGGAAGAAAAACCCGGTTTAACTACTGTTTTGGCTTATAAATGATGGTTCGTTTCGATTAACTTATTAAGACTATGAAAATGTTGTAAACTGTATTTGGTTACTTATGATCCTGCTTGTGCATTTTGTTATTGCTTCTTTCGCCGAGTCTCGACCCTGTGGTGATATCGTGCGCACTATTTGATGTTGACCGCTGGGTTCTTGGCCGCGGTATGTGTATATTTGATATTGTCGCCGGGTTCTCGGGCCGCGGTATGCGTATATGTGACCGACGCCGGGTTACGGCGCGGTATGTGTATGTGTATGTATGATATTGACCGCTGGGTTCCTGGCCGCGGTATGTGTACGTATATGTGAATATGTATGTGTGATATTGACCGCGGTATGTGCAATATTTACCATATGTAAGAGACAGGAATGTTTTTCAAAAGAAAGCGAGGCATTTTGGCATTCTGATTATCCTATTTGTCTTCTGAACCCCTTATGTATGATTTGGATGTCAGATGTAAGTACTTTGGTATTTGGATTATTGTGCTCGCGTTCAGTAGACTTTACTTCGGTTATGGCTTCGCTTTCTGTATACCATGCTTTGCATACTCAGTACACATTCCGTACTGACCCCCTTTCTTCGGGGGCTGCGTTTCATGCCCGCAGGTACAGAGACGCGTTTTGGTAACCCGCCGGCGTAGGATTTCCATTCTGCTGTTCGGAGTGCTCTTTTTGTTCTGGAGCCGATATTTTGGGTATATACTCTTTCGATGTACATGTTTATGTTTATTCAGGGTACGGCGGGGCCACTCGTCCGTCATCGATTCTCGTTGTTCTGTATTAGAGTGCCGTAAACATAGATGTGGGTTATGTACAGTTTTGTTCGGATGCGTTGTGTAAGTTGTGTTTGGGCGGCCCATCCGCCGTGGCAGCCTTGTCGGCTGCGTGTATGTATGTTTTGCTACGCTATGTACATTATGATAGCCTTGCCGGCTTCTGTGCAGTATATGTTTGTATGCGTCAGTTTGGAGTCACGTACGATGCGGTTATGTACGAGTCGTACGCTCGTATGCCGAATCCGATTTAGTGAGCGCGTATGGGTGCCCAGCTCAGGCACTAGTCATGGCCTACGGGGTTGGTTCGTGACAGAACGGATTGGTGATGTTAAGAGATGACTTGTGACATTAAGAGATGACTTTGAAAGGACTGGTAGGTTTGGATAAAGTGAGATGATTAAGACGAGGGTACGGAGGAAAAAAAATTGAGACGAATAGGAACGTACTGATAAGACAGCCGATGAGATGTGTCGTGAGGACGTGTTGGGACATGTTAAGATTCCGACCTACTCCAGATTATGTGATGAAGGTTATGCGGTGAGGTGGGCGCGATCATACCGGCGATACGCACCCGGTCTCGTTAGAGTTTCGAGGTTAAGCGTCTTTGGAGTGAGAGAAATTTTGGGATGGGTGACCCCCCTGGGAAGTTTTCTGAAAATCTTACAAATTCAGACGTAAAAAGCAAATGAGAAACTGGAGTAGTCTAAGAAAAATTAGAGTATGCGGAGTGGCCAGGAATCTTAAGAGGATGCGTAGAGCCGGGGCGGATCGGGTCGGTAAGGAGAAGGAGTTAACGGAAAGGGAAATAAGAAGGAAGTGGGACAACGTGTAGTAATAGGGTATGACGTGTGCAACTAAGGACACGAGTACCATAAATGCGGAATTTGTGAGAGCTCAAGTTATAGAAAGATGGGAAACGAAGTAGAACGAATGTTAGAAAATGACTGGGATGATACGGATGAATATGAGTGAATAGAGTACGTTTTAAAAGCGAGAGAAGGACTATGTAGAAGAAGTGTGCTCTGAGTGACACAAAGGTAGCATAAGATCCCTCGTGTGCAGAATAAGGGATAAGCATAAGCGGGAGAAATGATAAGGGAAATACCCGAGATAGGTTGAGATAAAGATAACATTTCAAGAGGACTTTGGACGCTTACTATCGGAATAAAAGTCTTTGTCTAATTGAGATTGGAAATAAGGACATGAGGCGAAGTATAAACGGATAATGGTATAAGCACACCCTAAAGGGGGAAGCGGAGAGAGAGAAATGTAAGGATGAGATAGAAACGAGTTGATACGGTAGTGTGTTTGATATAGACGCCTGGGCTACAGATGAGACCTTTTGCTGAAGTGAGTTAGTAGGATCGGAAAAATCGACAATAAGTGGATAAAAGTCTGGTTAATGTTTAAGGTAGTGTGTGAAGTTTTGCGCAGGCTTTGAATGACACGACGCCAGAAAGTGGACGTGTATGAAGAAAAAGAGTATGACAAGAGAATGGTATAGGATAGCTTAAGAGATAGTATGAAGGATGGCAATAGCTATGAAAAGGGAGCTCCCCGAGGTGCTTATGAGACCCCGTAAGACTAGTTGAACATTCGAGGACGAATGTTCTAAAGGGGGGAAGGATGTTATATCTCGCATTTTGTACATTTGGATATTCCGAGTCAATGGCGGGAAGTTAAGGACAAGGTTATATTTTTTTCAGTTTTGTTAAGAATGCCTAAGTTGCGTGTTTATCTTTTGTTGGTATGGAGCATTAAGGGCAAATTTGGAATAAGGAAAATGAGAGGCTAGGAGTTGCAAAAAAAATATTTCATTAAGTGGCCAAATGGCCATGTGGCCGTGGGGCATGGTGTGGACCCCACCCATGGTTGGCCAATTAATTCAAGTCATTAAAGAGGCCATGTGTTCATCTTATATTGCAAGACATGTATATAAGCAAAGGATGGCAAGTCAAAAAAATTAGTCATCTTTTATAGCCTAAAGAAAAGTCTAGAAAATTGGAGAAAATTGGAGAAAAATGAAGGCACATGACCGGCCATGTGCTTGTGTCCATATATATATATATATATGTGGGATGAATAACATGAGACACAACTTATAATTTCCAACTCTAGAGAATTCAAGAGAGATGAAGAAAAAGAAAGGAGAGAGGGTTCGGCCAAGAGAGGGGGCTGGCCGAACATGCCCCTCAAGTTTGATCAAGAAAAATTATTTCTTCCAAGCTTTTCTACTATTTGGAAGGCCCTCGTCAACGTGGAGTAGTTGTTGGAACAAGAAAATCATTCGTTGTTGCCATAGACACTCCTAGCCGTGGAGAAGTTGGTTGGAAGAGGTAAGATTTAATCTTTATTTTCATGTGTTATGCATGGTTTGTGGATGTTGTGGAGTGTGGAAATGAATGGAATTCATGAAAGTATGGTGTGTTGAAGTGTAGCCGTGTGCATGTTGTTGGTGAAGGTATGATGAACAAATTCTATTTAATGTTTGGTTGATGTTGTTATGGATGGTTTGTGTATGTTTGGCATGTAGAAATGAATGAAATTCATGGAATTATGTAGATTGAAACTTGGCCGTGTAGGGGCTGTTTTTGGTAGAACATAATGAAGTCATTTTATGTAGTATTTTGGTTGTTGATTGTTGTAGATTATGTGATAAAAATGAAGGTTTGATGACTCAAATGGAAGTCGTAATTGTTGTGGGCCAATTTAGAGCATAATGTAATTTTAATATAGTTGCTTGAGTTGATGGAAATAATGTTGAAGACGTATGGAATTGTTGATATAGTTTATGAATTTGGAAGAAGAAAATGTGTTATGAATGTTCCTAATTGGGTTCGAAGGTTTCAGGTGCATTGTGTATTGGACGGGCTGTTTTGGAATATTGCGCGAATTGCTTGATGAAATGTTCTTAAATCGTGTTTGAATGGCCTTGGATTAATACTTGAACGTATGATCAATGAAGTTGGCTTGATAGTATGCGGTTTATTTGAATGTAAATGGAATGTCATCGAACTATGTGGAAGAAGGTTGTTGATATTAGAATGTGTTTTGAATTAATTGTGGATGTTGTTTATATGGTTATTGGTATTGTTGTTGAAGATTTGGCCGAGTGAAAATCTCGGGGTTGATGAATTTATAGGGGAAATGCTGCCCAAATTTCTGTAGATAAAGTGACGGCTTGGAATTGGGTTCTTTAATGCTTATGGCTAATGTTGGGTGTCCAATGACATTATTGTAGACCGTGAGAAGCCGAGACGTAAGTTCGGATTAGTTTAGAGGGTGGCCAAGGTATGTAAAGCTTACCTTTCCTTCTTTTGGCATGTCCTAGTGTAAGTAGGCTATGACACGAGCCTCGGGGCAACTCCATTCTTACGATCCGAGCCTGTACATGATTCTTATTCACTTCTTGATATTCACATTCTTAATGTAGTAAAATTATGGTCTCTATGTCTTTTGCATGATTGGATAATAAATGTTGTAAAAAGGATTTTGTTCTTAAAAGGCTCTGTAACTACGAACACCCGTAACTTTCACAGAAGGGCTCGGATCGCCTCGATATGATCGTAGGAGGTTCTGTAGTGTATAATGACCTTAGCCTCCATAGGCGGGCCCGGATCGGTTTGATACTTGTCCGTGGGCCCGCAAGACGCTCCTTTGTATAGTTCTAACAACTTGTTAACAAAACTTAATATGGCTATCACTTTGACCCCCGACCCTCGAATATGATCACTTACTTATACGTTAAGTTTGGAATGAGAATCCGTATGCATATGATTTTGATACGTAACTCCGATTGCTAAAGTTTCATCTGATATGTTCCCGAGTAACATTCGGAAGGAATTTGACTTGACTATTGCTTTGGCTTGTAAATGATAATTCGTTTGATTGTTCTATGGAATCTGTGTAAATGTTTTGAATGGCATATAGATCCCACGATTCTGCTCGTGCACACTTTTGTTACTTCCTTCGCCGAGTCCCGGGCCTGTTACTATCGTGCGCACAATCCGAAGTATAATGAGCTTCCGAAGTATGATGAGCGTCTGATATTATGGTGTTATGATGTGTCCGGTACGCCGAGCCCCTCTTGGCCGGGTACCGTGGTTATATTGTCACGACCCAACCCCGTAGGCCGTGACTAGCGCCCGACCTGGGCACCCGTACGTACTAAAAGCCCAAAAATAGTAGCTCAAATATTTAGAAAAATTTGGGCAGAGTTTCCTCTCGTTTTTCTTACTAACCAAAATTAACTCCCCGCACGCGAGAAAAATACCAACAAAGGCCACGTGGCCAACATATCCATATACACATATACGGGCGAGCCGGCAAAGAGTGCGTGGCGGTGAACCGCCCGAACATATCACATATACATATCGTACAGACATAGCCATAACCCACATACATATCCACAGGCCTCTAAACAGAATAACGAAATCATATGACGGGACAGGGCCCCGTCGTACCCCTGAATAATAATGTACATATACATCAGAAGAAAATATATACCAAAATGTATGAGCTCCGGAAGAAGGAGCACTCCCGAAAAAATAGATGGCCTAGGCGGTGGATCCTCAAGGCGGCGTCGGTACTGCGGGCATGAAACGACCCCCGAAGAAAGGGGGTCGATGCGAAATAGGTGCGAGTATGTAAAGCGAGATTACGAAACATAATAACAAATCACACAGAAAATAAATATGATTTACAAAATATCAAAATATTTGTCGAAAATTAAAATCATGCAAAGGCTCTTAGAACGATGGTCGCCCGTCGATGGCGCCATACCACAGCATCACACCAGAAAGTTTCATATCTCCGTAACCCGACATATCCCCGTAACACAACATAGCCAACCATAACACCATACACGGCATAACACCACATATAAACGGGACCCGGCTCTCTAGCGAGGAGCTCGGCGAACCGTAACACAGCATCACACCGGAATATATCATAACGCGCACGAAACATAACCGGCCCGGGATCCGGTGAATGAAACAATGACCATAAGCACGAGCGGAGTCGTGAGTAACCATATGCACCAAAATCATCATCAATACTCATTAAGTAAATAAGAAATCCATATGTGGAAGTCATAGTGAAGATAATATTAAATTTTTCCAAAAATCCATAAAGGTAGCATAGAAAGGCCGCGGGCCCCACGGACGGGTGCCGACCCCCATCCGAGCCCGACTACGAGGGTTAGGGGAGATTTATGCCTTATGAACTCACATATTATGCTTTGGGGCGTTCCGAGCTCGTATGCAAAAGTTACGGACGTTTGAAGTACGGGCCCCTTTTGTAGTCAAAATTCTTTCTAAGTCTTTCAAATTTCAATCATTTGAAAACACAAGAAATCTTAGTTTGCATACATTAAGAAATAAGTTTTTAGAATCAAATAAAGCACACGTCTAAGCTCGGATT
>NC_081352.1:2467896-2481343 GCF_029784015.1 Lycium ferocissimum
ATCTTGCAGAGAATTTGGTGTTCGCTTGGAATCGGGTCCCTAAATGCCCTTAGCTAATGCTTGGTATTTCATAACGTATTGTAGATCTTGGAAAGTCCATGACGTAAATTTGGATTAGCTTCGAGAGCAGACGAGGTATGTAGAGCTTACCTTTCTTTCTTTTGGCATGTCCTAGTGTTAAGTAGGTTATGATATGAGCCTCGGGGTGATTCTATTCTTACGATCCGAGCTTGTATACGCTTCTTAATCTCCTTGTCATGACCCAACCCCGTAGGTCGTGACTAGTGCCCGAGCTGGGCACTCGTACCCTTTACTAATCATAACCCACTCATAGTAACTCATTAGGAACTTATAAATATGAAACATATACGGTGGCGCACATACATACCTATATATATATATATATACATATCATACATATAATCTGGGAATGTACAGAACACAAACATAACTGAACGATGAGAATCATATGACGGGGACGGGGCCAACCCACGTACATATCTATAGGCCTCTAGAGTAATAACGAGAATCATATGACGGGAAAATAAGCATGCGCAAATATATACATAACGAAGAGTGCACGAATGTGGGCTCCCGGACAGCCTCCAAAAACGACGGGGAGTCCTAAGGTGACGGCTCACCCAAACGAGTACTGTGCACAACGCGGCATGAAACGCAGCCCCGAAGAAAGGGGGTCGGTACGGAATAACTTGAGTATGTGAAATACATTAATCAAAATTATATACACACGCCGGAAAACCATAACTTGCAAAACTTATCATAATCATAAGCAAAACATATCCAACATATCATCGTACATATGTACCGTACCCGGCCCTCTAGTGAGGGACTCAGTAAATAAAGTCATCATATGCGTGTCAATCATCGAAAATCATATGCTAAGTACAGAAAACAGATATAATAATCAGAGTGTCAGAATGCTTACTCACTACACATAAATCATACATGTCAAAACACATATATCATATGCGGTCCACAATGGGACCCGGCGGACGGAACGTGGTCGCCCCTCACCGCTTGGCGCCACGACTCATCATACTTCGGAAGTTTTGCATATCTCCGAACATATCCTCGTATCGTATCATAATCCGAATCGTATCATATCATATATGATAACTCATCATATCATATTTCGTATCATATCATATATCGAACTCATCATACTTCGGAAATATAATAAATGCGCACGATACATAACCGGCCGGGACTCGGCGAAGGAATTAACAAAATGTGCACGAGCGAATCGTAGGAATCATATGCAATGTAAAATATTTATAAACCATATGCAATGTAATCATTTACAAAAATTTAATAAAATAATAATCAAAAGCAACTCATTATATACAAATTAGGACAATAGTCTAATCACGTTTCTTCCGAATATCCCCGGGACACATATCAAACCGAACTTTGAAATCACTATGTATCGGAATCATAAGTGTATCAATCCTCATTTTAGACTCGGTAAATACGTTAGTAATCATATTCGGGGGTTAAGATAACAAACATGCTAAGTTCTTTACAAAAACATTAAAGCGTACAAAGAAAGTCTCGAGAGCCACGGACGAGCATCAACCCCGCCCGAGCCCGCCTATGAAAGTTGGGGAATATTATGCCTTATGAAGTCACCTATAAGGTTTTGGGGCGATCCGAGCTCGTCTACGAAAGTTATGAGCATTCGTAGTTCGGGACCTTTTAGTAGCAAAATTCTTTATAAAACATTTAAAATTCCATCATATCAAAACACAAGCATCTTAGTTGATTACATTAGGAGAATTAACTCTTTAGAACAAATTAGGTACGTGTATACGCTCGGATCTTAAGAGTGGAGTTCTACACCGAGACTTGTATGATATTCACCTTACGTCTAAGACATGCCAAAGAAAGAAAGGGTTACGCTTTACATACCTCGTTCGCTCTCAAGCCAAGTCAAGCCTCAAGTCGTGGACTTCCCAAAATCTAAAATACGTCATTAAATATCAAACGTTAACCATAGGCACTTAGGAACCCGATTCCAAACGAACATTAAATTCTACGAAATTTGGGCGGCATTTCCCCTGTAAATACACCAACCCCAAGATTTCAACTCGGCCAATTTCAACAACAACAAACCAACAACCAAACTACAACATCAATAATCAATTCAAAATGCATTTTTAATATTAAACACTCTTTCTACATAATTCAACAACTTTCATAATATTCCAATATACTTACTTCAACTAGCTACATACAAACCAATATCAATGTTTATACACTCGATTACTAATCCAAAACCATTCAAACAATATTCAAGAACGTCTTAAACAATTCACACAATTTTCCAAACAACCCAAACATACTCCAACTCACCCGAATTCTTCCCCAAATCCGAGAACAACATAATCCACATCCTTTTCTCCCAAATTCATAATTACACCAATAAATCCACACATTAACAATGTCACTTCCATAACTACAAAAATTACATAAAATTCACATTAACCTCCAAATCAACCCATAACCAACACAACATCACTTTGAGTCATTAAACTTGCATTTTTTCATCATAGAATCCATAACGACGACAACGAAAATACTAACGACGATTGTTCATTCTCAACACACAAGAGGGACCTATTCGGCCAACCCACATACACACATAAAGATGATTTTCATTCCTTTCTTCACACTACAATAACCAAAACATGCTAACTAGAATTAATTCATTGCTTTAACACACACACACACACACGGTCAAACACCATATACACGGCCTCAACTTCAACTTGATTTCTATCATGAATTTCTTTCATTTTAGCATGCTACAACACATATAAACCATTCATAACACATAAAACAAGATTAAAACTCACCTTTCTTCTCAACTTCTCAACTTGCCTAAAGTTGGTGGATGAAAACGAGTAGTCTATCGCTTGAAACAACAACTTCCACGTTAATGAGCACCCTCCAATTAGTAGGTTTGCTCGAAGAAACAAATTTTTTTGATGGCTTAAATTGGTCTTGAATTTTTGGGAGAGATGGTCGTATATGGCCTTTTTTTCTTTCCAAATTTTTCTTGATTTCTCTAGAATGAAAGTGAAGAAGACTTATTAGTCATCTTTTTTATTTCATCACATTGACCTTCCATGTGGCCCTTGGCCCACACCAAGGTGGCCGGCCACATGGTGCCATATTTTTCTTTTTTTTTTTTGTAATAAAACACTTTCCAAAAATAGAATACTTTCTAAAAATAGAATCTTGACCCAAATGCTTCCTTAACATTTCCATGCCAATAAAATCATAACAACTTATGCTTTTTAAAGCCAATTACGGTTAAAAGTCTCCACTTCATATCTCGGAATGGTCTTGTCCTTCACTTAGCAAGGTTGACTCGAATTATCCCGACGTACGAAATACGGGATATAACATCCTTCCCCCCTTTAGAACATTCGTCCTCGAATGTTCAACTAGTCTTATAAAGTCGGATAAGGATCTCGGGGGTTTCCTTTATTGCCATAGTATACAATCTCATTTACCGATGGTATTTCTCTTTTACCTCCTTACTTCTCAAGTCACCTCCTTCCCGTTATTATTCCGTCACAACACTTTAAGAAGGTCACGTCTTTAGTGCGCAACATCCTTACCTTATAACAATGTAACCAGGTCCAAGACATATCTCGAGTTAGACTCCTCCTCCTTGTCGAATCTTGTTACGCCTTTCGTGGAGCATGTAAGTTCGCCCTCTTTTGGTAACCAACTACTCGGATTATCTCGCTTAAACCATCTTATACCCAACTTATAGCACTTCAAATGCATTTCCACGGGTTACTTCTTTATCTTTAATTCAAACTCTTCTATTATCCCTTCCTTTAATCACCCCCCTAACGTTCTCACTTCCTACTACCGGAGGTTTTTCTATATTTCTTTCTTACTATTCGTAGGTCACCGTGTTATTAGCGAACCACCCTATTGTTCACATCTTGGTCTCTAATCCAGCACAGTGGCGTTACCTTTCGCAGCGCCTCCGTAAGTTACTCATTATCGTTCTATTGTCGTATTCTCGCTTTGTTCCCGCTTTCTAACATCACATCCTCCAAGACCTCTACAACTCATTTTTCAGCACTATCTCAATTTCTATCCTAGTTTCCACCCCCTTCTTGCTGGCTTTGTATCTTATGAACTCGTCTCGGCAAGGAACTTTACCTGTGGCCCGAGTATTCGTATCCAATATTTTGTAGTGTCGATTGTCTCTATTCAACAGTTGTATTTCTCGTAGCCACTTCCCCCCCTTTTGGGGTGTACTTATCATTACTTGATTGTACTTTGCCCTATATCCGCATTTTCTATTCTCAGTCAAGCAGCACTTTTGTTCCGACATTTTGATTCCCGTGCCGTTGATCTTTTCATTTTCTTCCTCTTTCCATGTATTATTGCATTAATACTTCCCAAGCTTAACTTGTCGTAAAAACAGCATCAGCTTGGTTGAGACATTTGTGCCAGTTATTTTCCTTTTCAATCGAACTTTGTTATCCTGTCCGATTAACGCCTTCCAAATACCGTTACATTGGTCGCCGGAAGACGTACATCCACTAGTATAGCCACACACGGGGTATCACACGCTCGCCTGTACATATACATACTTGCCAACATCCCACTCTCAAAAGATTCCTAAACGCTACTCAATCCACCCTAACTCCAGAATTGTGACACCTCTTCTTTCTTTCCCCGGTCTAGTCCGCTCCGGCCTACGCGACTTCTTAAAATTTTTGTCTACTCAGTATATTCGAATTCCCTTCAGGCTACTCCAGCTTCCCATTCGCTTCTTATATCTGAAGTTGTAAGACTTTTAGAAACTTCCCAAGGAGTCACCCATCCTGAAATTTCCTACTTTAGCACGCTTAACCTCGGGACGTCGATGAATATGATGCTCTAACGCTAGCATAATCGCGTTCTCTTCACCGCATGACCTCCGTCACGTAATTTGGAGTAAACTAAAGTCTTGACAGGTTTCCGGACGCCCTCGTAACACAATTACTATTTTGCCCCTCTCTCGATTCTACGTATTCACTGTCACCTATGGATACAACCATTCTTCGTCTTAGTCTCCCGGGTTCCCAATAGCGACGGACACACCTTGACCGCCGTTATTTATACATACTCAATTATTGGCTTCTAAATTCCTACCTATCGCCGTTTAATAACATTCACACAATAATTGCACATACATGAAAATATTATAACAAAGGCTCACATACCTGTATCCACATCTGGTGTCGCCTCCTGGTCCTGTCGGCTAGTCAAAGCATATAGCGACTCGAAGGACCGCTAGGCGGAGGCTGCGCACGACCTCCGCCGCGACCGCCGGTGCGGCATACCCTGCCCGTGGGGCGCATCGCTACAGAAGGAAAAGATGGACCGACAAGCGACTCGTGCCGAGTCGCACCACCGAGGACCACCTGTACGGACGATCTCTTATAACATGGCCTGGCGGCACAAGCAAAACAAGCACCGGTGGCGCGGTAGCACTATCCCGGATGGTATCCCCCACAGTGAGAACACCAAGGTATAGGTGGCCTCGGCCGGCCGAACCTCGGTCCGTCCGCGACCCGAAGCTGCGGAGCTCGACCGGATCCCGAATACCCTGTACTAGCCGGCCTCTTATCCACGAACCGTGGGGGTGTGCTACGGGCTGGCCGAGGAATATCTGTCGCATGCGCCGTCGAGGGCCGCCTACCTCGAGACTGCCTCGAATACCAAGATGATCTAGCCCTCTTGGGCTGGCCCTGTCATATCGGCTCATCGGGGCCCGCCTGCGTCGGTCCTCCCGTATACCTGGCATATGCCTATACCCGTGTAATATCCATGCCGGGCTGGGAAGCTATCGCCATACAGTTGTCAATCAGATAACTATCCAGCCCCATCACAAACTGGTGCCTTTGTCGGTCATGTCGGCCACAATATGGAGGCGCGTATCTAGCTGCAGAATCAAACTCGAGGCTATACTGCGAACACTCACTACCGCCCTCGAATGTAAGAATGCAGAACCCTGGCTCGTCTAGTCTCTGGGGGGTAGAAAATGGCCAAGAAAGGCCTCCACGAACTCATCCCATATAGCTGGTGGAGCACCCTCACCTCTGGATAGCTCCCATGACTCATACCAATTAGCTGCTATGTCGTGCAACCAATATGACGCCAACTCTACCGACTCAATCTCGGAGGCCCTGACAAGCCGCAGCGTACGCCGCATCTGCCTGATGAACTCCTGAGGGTCCTCCTCGGGCTTTGACCCGAAGAACTCTGGCGGATTACAGGTCAAGAAATAGCGAGCCCTCTCTGTTGCCACGTTTGTCCGCACGGTCATCCCCTCTCCGTGCCTGCGGACCCGCCCGCGCTACCGGTCCGGTAAGCAATCGAACGGCATCCCTCATAGCCTGTCCTCCGCCCCTAGGCCCCGAGAGCCGGAGGCTCGGGCACTCGAACCTCGGGGGCGGGCGGTGGGGCCGCCTCTCGCCTGCGGCTGTCGCCGCATGCCCCTCGGATGGTGATGGGGTGGCAGAACTGGCCGACTGGGGCACAATCTCCGGCTCAAGATGAGCACGGGCCCTAGTAACTCTCTGGGCCCGACAGGTCTCTCCCACTACAGTAGACTTGCCCTTCTGGGCAGCTGTCGCCTTTCTCGGAGGCATCGCTGAAAACATAGCAATTCGTTAGGGAGGAGTCGTCCCGATAATACGGCTCTATCGCACGATCTAAGATCGAAGGAAAGGATAATATCCTAAATGTCCTATAGCCTCCTGTTTATAGATGTGGTGCACAACACACCGATAAACCGGACTCTACTAGACACGGCCTGTAGACATTCCGAGGGAGAACCGCTCTGATACCACTTCTGTCACGACCCAACCCCGCAGTCGTGACTAGTGCCGAGCCGGGCACTCGTACCCTTTACTAATCATAACCCGCTCATAGCAACTTATTAGGAACTTATATATATATATAAAACAAACACGGTGGCGCACATACTATATATATATATATATATATATATATATATCATACATATAATGCGGGAATGTACGAACACAAACATAACTTAACGATGCTACCCACAACCCACGTACATGTCTACGGGCCTCTAAGAGTAATAACAAAATCATATGACGGGACGGGGCCCGCGTGCCGGAATAAGCATACACAAATATATATACATAACAGAAGAGTCTGTACCAAATGTGGGCTCCGGACAAAGGAGCACTCCAAAATAGCTGAATAGGAGTCCTAAGCTGACGGCTCACCCAAGCGAGTACCTGTACCTGCGCGGCATGAAACGCAGCCCCCGAATAAAGGGGATCAGTACAGAATATGTACTGAGTATGTAAAGCGGGAAACACATTAAACAGAATCATAACCGGAATGAGGAGTACAGAAACAAGTATAGGATCTGGAAAACCATAACTTGCCGTTGAAACACTTATCATGTATATACACACGCCGGTAAGCAAACCATATCATAATCATGCCAACATATCATCGTACATATGTACCGCAGTGCCGCCCTCTAGTGAGGGACTCGGTAAATAAAGTCATCATATGCGTGTCGATCATCCAAATCATATGCTAAGTACAGAAAATAGATATAATAATCAGAGTGTCAGAATGCTTACTCACTAAACATAAATCATACATGTCAAAACACATCTATCATATGCGGTCCACAATGGGACCCGGCGGACGGAACGTGGTCGCCCTCCACGCTTGGGCGCCACAACTCATCATACTTCGGAAGTTTTGCATATCTCCGAACACATCCTCCGTATCGTATCATAATTCAATCATATCATATTTCGAACTCATCATACTTCGTATCATATCATATATCGAACTCATCATACTTGAATATAATAAATGCGCGCGATACATACGGCCGGGACTCGGCGAAGGAATTAACAATAATGTGCACGAGCAGAATCGTAGGAATCATATGCAATGTAAAACGTTTATAAACCATATGCGACATAAACATTTACAAAGGCTTAATAATAATAATAATAATTCAATTAGAACGAACCATTAGTTACAAATTAGGACCATAGTCTAATCAAATTTCCTTCCGAATATCCCCCGGGAACATATCAAACCGAACTTTGGAAATCACAACTACATATCGCAATCATAAGTGTATCAATCCTCATTTTAGACTCGGTAAATACGTAAGTAATTGTTATACCCCGTACATTTATACGACGAATTATCCTCAAGCAAATCGACTCGAGTTAAAGGCGGAATTATTTTCGGATGTGAAATAAGAGCTTTTAATTTTCAACTTTGATTATCACAAAAAATTGCTTATAAATTTTATTTAGTATAGAAATATTAATATTGGAGATTAGGAATTAATAAATTGTGATTATATTATTAAGTAGGATTAGTAATTAAGTAAGTTAATTATCGGAAGTGGGTCCCACGACACGTGGCGAGATTTGGTTGGCCTTGAATAAAGATGGACACATGTCATGAAAATTGACACATGTCCACTTTGTAAAGATTATACATGAGCATAAGTGGATGACTAAGTCATCACTTACACTACAATTAATCTTGCAAATTAGGTTTTAGAGAGAGGAGCTCTCAAGCCTAGAGGGAGAGAGGAGTTCGGGTACTGTTCACGGCGGCGCTACTGTTCACGACGGCGAACTGTTCACTGCGCTACTATTCACGGCGTTACTATTAAGGTAAGGTTTAATATTTTCCTACATGTTTTAGAAGATGATTAGTCTTTGTATGAATTGGTGGATGTGGAAGAAATTGCAAGAGTTGTGTATGTTAATATGGAAGTGGAGTTTGAGCCGTATGGGGCCAATTTAAACTAGCTATGGTAAATTTAGTTTAATTAGTAGTATGGTTGTTATCATCATGGATTATATGGCTAAAGGATTAGAAAGTTAAAGTTGAAATTTTGTTGATATGAATATGTTGTTGTTTTCGTTGAGTTGAAGGAATTGAAGATATGATTATATCCATATGTTGTTGTTGGTATTTCTACGTCAACAGGAGGGCGATTGAAAATTTGGGATAGGCGAATGTATAGGGGAAGTGCTGCCGGATTTTCGCTAGATTTTTAGATAATAGAAAGCCCTAAACGAGGAAATATAAACTAAACTATAGGTTCAATAAGAAATGGGTTATAGAATTGTGGACTGGAAATATAGTTACTAACGATAACGTTACTTTTATATAAATAGGCTAAAAGGGCGACGAGGCGAAAAGGATTCACGAATAGTCGCTGACAGGTACGTAAAGCCTATTCCTTCTTTCTTTTGGCATGACCTTTATGAAATGAACAAATAACGTATATGTATAATTCTAAGGAAAATTTTATTCTTAGCGCCACTAGGATGGCCGATGTCTTTGATTTCCATAAATACTCCATGTGGTTTGATAAGTATATACATGACGTTCAAAGATTTTAGTTGGTATATTTCCGAATGTTGTTCGAAAGAAAATCGATATGGCTAAAGTCTTTGATGAATATTTTGATACGTAAATATGATCTTAAAGTCCCTATTTGATTTGGTCCATATCATTATTCGGAAGTTTCCTAATATGAATGATACTTGAATTCGAAATATGGCTTATGAAATGTTTTTAGGTTCCGTACTTCATGGCTCGTAACTTTCGTAGACTAACTCGGATTTACTTGAAACGTGTTTGTGATTTACTAATGATTTCAAGAAAACTAGTTTTGTACTAAAGGAAACATAAAATCGATTTTCAAAACCACTCCGAAGGGAGTGCGAGGTTTTATTATTTAGACTTCCAAACCACTCCGAAGGGGGTGCGAGATTTTCGAGCCTAAGCTATTAGGTGATTTCATGACGTGACTAAGTGTGCTATATAATATATGGCCTCGCCTTATACACTCCCGAGTGTGCTATGGCCTCGGCTTACGCCCGAGTGTGCTATGGCCTCGCTTATGTCCGAGTGTGCTAGGTGACACATGGCCTTAGTTTATGTTATGGATTTTCTTTAAAAGAGATTTCCATACATTTGCATATTTGCATTCATGCCCGAAGGGACCACTATTGATGTTGAGCCGGAAGCGGCTGCCCGAAGGGGCCATTATTGATATAGAGCCGGAAGCGGCTGCCCGAAGGGGCCATCATTAATTTGCCGGAAGCGGCACGTGTGTTGCATTGCATTATTCACTTAACGAGGTGTGTTAGATTACATTATTTATTTTGAAAATGTTAGTTAGATTGTAATTATTTACTTGAAGCCTGCTTGAGATTTTGTGTACATATTTACATTTCTTCCAGCGGAGGCTGCAGGTATTGGGTTGGTTATGATTCCTTCTTTCCTAAATTGTGCGATGGTTATCATTTATTCCAGCTTTTACATATTCAAGACATATTCCGATCGACCCCCTTTCTTCGGGGGGGGCTGCGTTTCATGCCCGCAGTCCGGGGACGCGACTCGGCGATCCGGCTACTTAGGGGGATTCGAACTAGGAGTCGGACAGCTCCACTTGTTCGGAGGTCGTTCCTATTTTGGTTTAATTTTGTGTACATATTTTGCGGTGTCATACTTTTTAGTAGTGCGAACAACGTGGGTGTTATGGGTATGCTTTGTTTAGTTATGTCAGTCACTACATTGTTGTACAAAAGTAGTGGTAGCCTCTTCGGCCCGCCTTGTCCTATGTCATGTATATATTTATGTATGTGTATATATGATGGTACGCTTTAAGGCGCTTTGAGTTACATATTGACTTTAGTATTTTATTTAGAATTTTCGGACATAGTAAAGAAAAAAAACTATTGATCTCCATATTGAGTACAAGTAGCATATGTTGGGTCATCGGGCTGGGTAAGCCCGGTCACTTGTCATGGCCCTAGATTGGGTCGTGACAGTAATCATATTCGGGGGTTAAGATAACAAAGATGCTAAGTTCTTTAAAAAACGTTAAAACTGTAAAAAGAAAGTCTCGAGGGCCCACGGACGAGCATCAACCCTGCCCGAGCCCGCCTATGAAAGTTGGGGAATATTATGCCTTATGGAATCACCTATGAAGGTTTCGGGGCGATCCGAGCTCGTCTACGAAAGTTACGGGAGTTCGTAGTTACGAAACCCTTTAAGGACACAATTCTTTATAAAACATTTAAAACTCATTCATAGCAAAACATAAGGACTTTGGATTGTCTACATTAGGAGAATTAACTCTAAGAAGCGAAAAAGAAACTCATATAAGCTCAGATCTTAAGAGTGGAGTTCCCCGTGGCTTGTAGATATTCACCTTACGTCTAAGACATGCCAAAGAAAGAAAGGATGAGCTTTACATACCTCGTTCGCTCTCCAAGCTACTCCAGAATCACGTCGTGGACTTCCCAAAATCTACAATACGTCATTAAATATCAAACGTTAGCTCAAGGCACTTAGGAACCCGATTCCACAACCACCAAATTCTCTGAGAAATTTGTGCAAAAGATTTCCCCTCAGAATAAATACAACCCCAAGATTTCAACTCGGCCAAATTCAACAACAACAATACCAACAACCAAACTACAACATCAATAATCAATTCAAAATGCATTTTTAATATTAGTAGCTCTTTTACATAATTCAACAACTTTCATAATATTCCAATATACTCACTTCAACTACCTACATACAAACCAATATCAACGTTTATACACTCGATTACTAATCCAAAACCATTAAAACAATATTCAAGAACGCATTAAACAATTCACACCATTTTCCAAACAACCCAAACCATACTCCAACTCACCCGAATTCTTCCCCAAACCCGAGAACAACATAATCCACATCCTTTTCTCCCAAATTCATGAATTACACCAATAAATCCACACATTAACAATGTCACTTCCATAACTACAAAAATTACATAAAATTCACATTAACCTCCAAATCAACCCATAACGAACACAACATCACTTTGAGTCATTAAACTTGCATTTTTTCATCATAGAATCCATAACGACGACAACGAAAATACTAACGACGATTGTTCATTCTCAACTACACAAAGGGGGACCTATTCGGCCAACCCCACATACACACATAAAGATGATTTTCATTCCTTTCTTCACACTACAACAGCCAAAACATGCTAACTAGAATTAATTCATTGCTTTCAACACAACACACACACACACGGCCAACACCATATACATGGCCTTAACTTCAACATGATTTCTATCATGAATTTCTTTCATTTTAGCATACTACAACACATATAAACCATTCATAACACATAAAACAAGATTAAAACTCACCTTTCTTCTCCAACTTCTCAACTTGCCTAAAGTTGGCCAAGGATGAAAACGAGTAGTCTATCGCTTGAAACAACAACTCCACATTACTAAGCACCCTCCAATTAGTAGGTTTGCTTGAAGAAACAAATTTTTTTGATGGCTTAAATTGGTCTTGAATTTTTGGGAGAGATGGCCGTATATGGCTTCTCTTTTTCTTTCCAAATTTTTCTTGATTTCTCTAGAATGAAGTGAGGAAGATGACTTATTAGTCATCTTTTATTTCATCACATGACCTTCCATGTGGCCCTTGGCCCACACCTAGGTGGCCGGCCACATGGTCCTCCATTTTTTTTTTTGTTTTTCAAGTAATAAAACACTTTCCAAAAATAGAATACTTTCTAAAAATAGCTCTTGACCCAAATGCTTCCTTAACATTTCCATGCCAATAAAATCATATGCAACTTATGCTTTTTAAAGCCAACAAAAGTCTCCACTTCATATCTCGGAATGGTCTTGTCCTTAACTTATCAAGGTTGACTCGGGTTACCCCGACGTACGAAATACGGGATATAACAGTACAGTTCGGTGATCCGCCAGCCTAGGACACCTATTCTGCTGTTCGGAGTGCTCCCTTTATTCCGGAGCCCACATTTTGGTACATATTCGTCCGTTGCATATGTATTTGTTGTTCGTGGGCACGGTGGGGTCCCCGTCCCGTCATATGATTCTCGTTGGTCCGCTTTCGAGGTCATGTAGCATGTATATGTGGGTTGTGCCTACTTCTGTACAGGTGTGTTCGTACGTTATATGTTCTGGGCGATCCTATTCGTCGTGGCAGCCTTGTCGGTAGCATCTATATATATTTTGTGTCAATGCGCCATTTGATAGCCTTGCCGGCTTCTGTGATATGTATATGTTTGCGTTTGAGATGACGGAGGATGTCGTTCGATATTTTTATACGATAAGCCATCCGTATGATTCCCTAGAAAGTGTTTACCCCGCCGGGGCCCGTCCCCCGCCGGGGGTCGACAAAAATGGATCGAGCGGTTCGTCCCCGAATGCCCCACGTGTCCAAAAAGAGTCTTGTTTACGGGTGTTTGGGACCACATCCGAAGGAATCTCGGATTTTGGGTGTTTCTTTTCCCTTTGATCTTAGATCGTGCTGAGCCCTG